>NW_026968205.1:0-116638 GCF_028390025.1 Pseudophryne corroboree | reverse complement strand
GTACCAATGTGTTTCTTCGTTGGTTGATAGAAGAAACATCTTACAAAAACTCTCCAGATTATTGACTTTATTAAGTTTTTCTAGGAAACGTTTTAGATGAATGCTTATTAGCCTTTGTCAGTATGTACTGTTTGCAAAGTGTCTCTGTGGCGCAATCAGTTAGTGTGTACGGCTATTAACCAAAAGGTTGGTGGTTCAATCCCACCCAGGGACGTAATTGACCTTGTTATCAGATTTTGGTGATATTTAAGAAGACAAGTCAAAATTTCAAACCCCCTCTTATTGTGTAGGGTACCTGGCCTTCTCTGATGTAATCAGAGTTAGATTTGATTCAGTGATTTTATAAAAACAGCTAGGAAGCACAATTTAGCAGTGGTTTGCAGAGAAAAAAAATATGCTGGCAGAAAATCCAATTGAGTGATTAAACAGCTCTTAATTTTCTTGCTTTATTTTTATGCTAACAAATTTGTTCTCTGAAAAGTGTCCACAAAGCCAAGTCTCTGATTAACACCTTTGTAGGGATGGTTTTTCACCTATTACTAAATTAAACTTGCTTCATTGGAAAGGCAGCAAGATGCATCCTCATTTCAATGTCTACTGAAATAATACAGGTTGACACCAGGAAACATTAACGCCACTGCATCCTTGCTGCTTTCTCATGTGGAAGTCTGTTTAATGTGAAAACAAGGTGATATCTAATTAGCACACAGGTAAGGAATTACGAAAATCTTTATTTAAGGGTGAAGATGTTTCTCACAAAATTGTTGCCCCAATGCATCATTGAAATTCAAGCTGGAAAGATGATTTTAATATATCACTTGTACATTTTGTATTGCTCTTCTGGTGACAATGTAGTTTTTTTTGTCAATTACCATTTTAATAACAGGGTAAAGAAAATTAAGTGGATTTTTGAAAGAAAACTATACTGTCAATATACTATTAAAACAAATTAAAATGGTAAAAGTTATTGTACTTAAAGTAAAAATAAAAGAGACAAAATATCAATCCCAGTTTTGGATTACTTTAATTAACAAAAAAAAATGCATATAGCAGAGGATAGTTTCAATCTGCCTACCTCTGGGTTATGGGCCCATCATGCTTCCATTGCAGTACTCTGCTGCACATGTAAGTGCAAGAGATCCTGAAGCACTCACTCATCATGGGAAAGTACCAATGTGTTTCTTCGTTGGTTGATGGAAGAAACATCTTACAAAAACTCTCCAGATTATTGACTTTTTAAAGTTTTTCTAGGAAACGTTTTAGATGAATGCTTATTAGCCTTTGTCAGTATGGACTTTTGCAAAATGTCTCTGTGGCGCAATCAGTTAGTATGTACGGCTATTAACCATAAGGTTGGTGGTTCAATCCCACCCAGGGACCTAATTTCCCTTGTTATCAGATTTTGGTGATCTTTAAGTAGACAAGTCAAAATTTCAAACCCCCTGTTACGGTGTAGGGTACCTGGCCTTCTCTGATGTAATCAGAGTTAGATTTGATTCAGTGATTTTATAAAAACAGCTAGGAAGCACAATTTAGCAGTGGGTTGCAGAGAAAAAAAATATGCTGGCAGAAAAATCCAATTGAGTGATTAAACAGCTCTTCATTTTCTGGCTTTATTTTTATGCTAACAAATTTGTTCTCTGAAAAGTGTCCACAAAGCCAAGTCTCTGATTAACACCTTTGTAAGGATGGTTTTTCACCTATTACTAAATTAAACTTGCTTCATTGGAAAGGCAGCAAGATGCATCCTCATTTCAATGTCTACTGAAATAATACAAGTTGACACCAGGAAACATTAACGCCACTGCATCCTTGCTGCTTTCTCATGTGGAAGTCTGTTTAATATGAAAACAAGGTGATATCTAATTAGCACACAGGTAAGGAATTAAGAAAATCTTTATTTAAGGGTGAAGATGTTTCTCACAAAATCGTTGCCCCAATGCATCATTGAAATTCAAGCTGGAAAGATGATTTTAATATATCACTTGTACATTTTGTATTGCTCTTCTGGTGACAATGTAGTTTGTTTTTGTCAATTACCATTTTAATAATAGGGTAAAGAAAATGAAGTGGATTTTTGAAAGAAAACAATACTGTCAATATACTATTAAAACAAATTAAAATGGTAAAAGTTGTTGTACTTTAAGTAAAAATAAAAGAGCCAAAATATCAATCCCAGTTTTGGATTACTTTAATTAACAAAAAAAAATGCATATAGCAGAAGATAGTTTCAATCTGCCTACCTCTGGGTTATGGGCCCAGCATGCTTCCATTGCTGTACTCTGCTGCACATGTAAGTGCAAGAGATCCTGAAGCACTCACTCATCATGGGAAAGTACCAATGTGTTTCTTCGTTGGTTGATGGAAGAAACATCTTACAAAAACTCTCCAGATTATTGACTTTTTAAAGTTTTTCTAGGAAACGTTTTAGATGAATGCTTATTAGCCTTTGTCAGTATGTACTTTTGCAAAGTGTCTCTGTGGCGCAATCAGTTAGTATGTACGGCTATTAACCAAAAGGTTGGTGGTTCAATCCCACCCAGGGACCTAATTGACCTTGTTATCAGATTTTGGTGATTTTTAAGTAGACAAGTCAAAATTTCAAACCCCCTGTTATGGTGTAGGGTACCTGGCCTTCTCTGATGTAATCAGAGTTAGATTTGATTCAGTGATTTTATAAAAACAGCTAGGAAGCACAATTTAGCAGTGGTTTGCAGAGAAAAAAAATATGCTGGCAGAAAAATCCAATTGAGTGATTAAACAGCTCTTTATTTTCTGGCTTTATTTTTATGCTAACAAATTTGTTCTCTGAAAAGTGTCCACAAAGCCAAGTCTCTGATTAACACCTTTGTAAGGATGGTTTTTCACCTATTACTAAATTAAACTTGCTTCATTGGAAAGGCAGCAAGATGCATCCTCATTTCAATGTCTACTGAAATAATACAGGTTGACACCAGGAAACATTAACGCCACTGCATCCTTGCTGCTTTCTCATGTGGAAGTCTGTTTAATGTGAAAACAAGGTGATATCTAATTAGCACACAGGTAAGGAATTAAGAAAATCTTTATTTAAGGGTGAAGATGTTTCTCACAAAATCGTTGCCCCAATGCATCATTGAAATTCAAGCTGGAAAGATGATTTTAATATATCACTTGTACATTTTGTATTGCTCTTCTGGTGACAATGTAGTTTGTTTTTGTCAATTACCATTTTAATAATAGGGTAAAGAAAATTAAGTGGATTTTTGAAAGAAAACAATACTGTCAATATACTATTAAAACAAATTAAAATGGTAAAAGTTATTGTACTTTAAGTAAAAATAAAAGAGCCAAAATATCAATCCCAGTTTTGGATTACTTTAATTAACAAACAAAAAAATGCATATAGCAGAGGATAGTTTCAATCTGCCTACCTCTGGGTTATGGGCCCAGCATGCTTCCATTGCTGTACTCTGCTGCACATGTAAGTGCAAGAGATCCTGAAGCACTCACTCATCATGGGAAAGTACCAATGTGTTTCTTCATTGGTTGATAGAAGAAACATCTTACAAAAACTCTCCAGATTATTGACTTTTTTAAGTTTTTCTAGGAAACGTTTTAGATGAATGCTTATTAGCATTTGTCAGTATGGACTTTTGCAAAGTGTCTCTGTGGCGCAATCAGTTAGTGTGTACGGCTATTAATCAAAAGGTTGGTGGTTCAATTCCACCCAGGGACGTACTTGACCTTGTTATCAGATTTTGGTGATCTTTAAGTAGACAAGTCAAATTTCATACCCCCTGTTATGGTGTAGGGTACCTGGCCTTCTCTGATGTAATCAGAGTTAGATTTGATTCAGTGATTTTATAAAAACATCTAGGAAGCACAATTTAGCAGTGGGATGCAGAGAAAAAGAAATATGCTGGCAAAAAAATCAAATTGCGTGATTAAACAGCTCTTCATTTTCTGGCTTTATTTTTATGCTAACAAATTTGTTCTCTGAAAAGTGTCCACAAAGCCAAGTCTCTGATTAACACCTTTGTAGGGATGGTTTTTCACCTATTACTAAATTAAACTTGCTTCATTGGAAAGGCAGCAAGATGTATCCTCATTTCAATGTCTACTGAAATAATACAGGTTGACACCAGGAAACATTAACGCCACTGCATCCTTGCTGCTTTCTCATGTGGAAGTCTGTTTAATGTGAAAACAAGGTGATATCTAATTAGCACACAGGTAAGGAATTAAGAAAATCTTTATTTAAGGGTGAAGATGTTTCTCACAAAATTGTTGACCCAATGCATCATTGAAATTCAAGCTGGAAAGATGATTTTAATATATCACTTGTACATTTTGTATTGCTCTTCTGGTGACAATGTAGTTTGTTTTTGTCAATTACCATTTTAATAATAGGGTAAAGAAAATGAAGTGGATTTTTGAAAGAAAACAATACTGTCAATATACTATTAAAACAAATTAAAATGGTAAAAGTTATTGTACTTTAAGTAAAAATAAAAGAGACAAAATATCAATCCCAGTTTTGGATTACTTTAATTAACAAAAAAAAATGCATATAGCAGAGGATAGTTTCAATCTGCCTACCTCTGGGTTATGGGCCCAGCATGCTTCCATTGCAGTACTCTGCTGCACATGTAAGTGCAAGAGATCCTGAAGCACTCACTCATCATGGGAAAGTACCAATGTGTTTCTTCGTTGGTTGATGGAAGAAACATCTTACAAAAACTCTCCAGATTATTGACTTTTTAAAGTTTTTCTAGGAAACGTTTTAGATGAATGCTTATTAGCCTTTGTCAGTATGGACTTTCGCAAAGTGTCTCTGTGGCGCAATCAGTTAGTATGTACGGCTATTAACCATAAGGTTGGTGGTTCAATCCCACCCAGGGACCTAATTGACCTTGTTATCAGATTTTGGTGAACTTTAAGTAGACAAGTCAAAATTTCAAACTCCCTGTTATGGTGTAGGGTACCTGGCCTTCTCTGATGTAATCAGAGTTAGATTTGATTCAGTGATTTTATAAAAACAGCTAGGAAGCACAATTTAGCAGTGGGTTGCAGAGAAAAAAAATATGCTGGCAGAAAAATCCAATTGAGTGATTAAACAGCTCTTCATTTTCTGGCTTTATTTTTATGCTAACAAATTTGTTCTCTGAAAAGTGTCCACAAAGCCAAGTCTCTGATTAACACCTTTGTAAGGATGGTTTTTCACCTATTACTAAATTAAACTTTCTTCATTGGAAAGGCAGCAAGATGCATCCTCATTTCAATGGTAAGTCAACCTTCTTGCCCTATGTTCCCTGTCAACGGATGAAGACGCATCATTATCTACCGCAGTCATTTTGGCCCAATAGATATGCAAGAAGTTTAGATTCCCCTTTCTTTGCAGGTAGAGGAAGGAAAAGGAAGAGGTCTGTAGCCTCTTCAAGATCGCAGGACCAGAGATTGTCCTCTGCTTCTGCCAAATCCACTGCATGACACTGGGGCTTTCTTGCAGGAGCCCACACCAGTGGGGGCACGTCTAAAACTCTTCAGTCAGTTCTGGATTCATTCGGACCTGGACTCGTGGGTTTTACAAATAGTGTCCCAAGGGTACAAACTGGGGTTTCAAGACGTTCCCCCTCACCGATTGTTCAAATTGGCCTTATTCAGCAGGGAGAAGGTTTTTATTCAAGCCTCTTCGTGGTCCCAAAGCCGGACGGCTCAGTCAGACCAATCTTAAATCTGAAATCCCTCAATTTCTTCCTAAAGAAATTCAATTTCAAGATGGAATTTCTCAGGGCAGTGATCTCCAGTCCGGAGGACGGAGATTTCATGGTTTTGGTAGACATAAAGGATGCCTACTTACATGTTCCCATTTAGCCACTGCCTCAAGCTACCTAAGGTTTGCAATTCAGGATTGTCATTACCAATTTCAGACATTGCCGTTTGGTCTGTCCACGGCTCCGAGGATTTTCACCAGGGTGATGGCGGAAATTATGGTTCTCCTTCGCAAGCAAGGAGTCACAATTATCCCGTACTTGGATGATCTCCTGATAAAGGCGAGATCCAGGGACCAGTTGGTGCAAAACATTGCACTCTCCCTGACAGTTCTTCAACAACATGGTTGGCTCCTAAACTTGCCAAAATCGCAGTTGGTCCCAATGACGCGGTTGTTGTTTTTGGGAGTCATACTGTTAGGCGCCAGGGTCCGCTTGATGGTCTGCGCGGCCCGGCGCCTAGCAACTAGAGACGCCGTGCACGTACAGCCGCCGGCTCCCTAGCAACGCTAGACGCCGGGCGCGCTGAGCCGCACGGACCCTAGCAACGGGGACGCCACTGGCGGACCGCGTTCCCCGTTGCTAGGCTTTAGGAAATTAAGATATTCACCTGCTCTCTGGCCGTGCAGCAAGGCAGCTGCACGGCATTTATTCTAATCAGCCTTTAGCAGCTGATTGGAGGACTCCTTGTTAAATACACTCCCAGGGCTTCTCACAGACGCCGGTAATAGCTTCCTGCATGCTGCCTTTGTTTGCTGAGAGTCTGTTTCCAGTCCTGCTGTATCCGGTCATTCCAGTCCGCAGAAGTCCGGTATTCGGGAGTTGTCATCTCATCCCAAGAGGTCGTTTGGTTCCCTGGAGTCCTGACTGATCACCGTTTTATATCCAGTGGTGTTCGTGAGTTGCGGCTCTGCCGTGTGATGCGGCTCAGCCGCTTTACCTTTTATATTTTGTGTTTGGAGCATTTGCGGAGGGTTCCGCTTCCACAAGTCCTCTCTGGTACTTGGCGGTGCCGGGTAGGAGAATTGGACAAGTGGATATTTTGGTTGTCCTTTTTCCTGGCGGTTTCTCCGCACATATTATAGTTTTGAGTTTGCTTAGCCCCTGGCCTGGTTGTTTAGTTAGAGGGCCTCTTGTTATCACCCTGTCTCAGGTTTCCCTTTGTCTCTCATTAAGACCGGGGGGCATCGAAGTTGGGCAGACATAATCCGCCCTTCAAACGCGGCTGCCAAGGGCTCAAGAAACCATAGTCTCGCAGGGGATTTCTGACAACACGGGTGAGACAACAGAGTTAGGGCGCAAGGGGCTATTTTCCTGTCCTGCTCCCTTCCCCAGCATTCCGTTCCAGTGCTCCAGTCCTTGCCATAAGATCTTCTCTGACCAGAGTGCTGGAATCATAACATTATTACCGGCCATACCAAAACTTAAAATTAAACGGGGTTTAATTTTTTCTCATTCAGTTTTGTGAGAGTTTATCGGCCTCATGAATCCAACAGGTTTAGGGCCAAATCCTGGTCAGCTCTTAGTCAGCCAGATTCAAGAACTTACTCAGATGGTTCAGGATCTTTCTCTTCGGGTGAAGTCGCAGGAAGATCTTTTGCGAGCTTCCCCAAGGGTAGTCCATGAACCAAAGATGCATTTGCCTGACCGTTTTTCTGGTGATAGAAAAGAGTTTTTTTAATTTTAAAGAATCCTGTAAACTTTATTTTCGTTTAAGACCGACTTCCTCGGGTACTGAATCTCAGCGGGTCGGGTTTATTATTTCTTTGCTCCAGGGGGATCCTCAGACCTGGGCATTTGGTTTAAGAGCAGAGGATCCGGCATTGTTGTCAATTGACGCTTTTTTTGAGTCTTTAGGGCTCTTGTATGATGACCCTGATAGAGAGGCGTCCGCTGAAAGTCAGTTGCGCGCTCTCAGACAGGGTAGAAATCCTGCAGAGGTTTATTGTACGGAGTTTCGCCGTTGGTCGAACGACTGTGGCTGGAATGACCCAGCCCTGCGCAGTCAGTTTCGCCTCGGCTTATCAGAGTCTATAAAAGACAGTCTCCTTCAGTACCCCGCTCCTGAGACTCTCGATAAACTCATGGAGCTTTCTATTAAGATTGATCGTCGTCTCAGAGAGCGGAGGGCTGAAAAAGGAGCACCTGTAAGGTCAAGTCCGTGTGTATATTCCATTCCTGAAGACGTAGAGGAGACCATGCAGATGGGTCTCTCCCGGCTGTCTCCTGAAGAAAGAGCCAGAAGGCAAAATTCTGGTCTTTGTCTGTACTGTGGGGGTAAGGGACATTTTGCTCGTAATTGTCCGAACAAGTCGGGAAACGCTTTGACCAGGTGAATTGTGAGGGGGTTCACCTAGGTCTGCAGCTTATCTCCTCGAATAACTCCCTTTTAGTCCCAGTTAAAGTTTCCTTTGGCAGCCTCAGTTCTTTGGTGTCGGCTTTTGTTGACAGTGGAGCTGCAGGAAACTTTATGGATTTAACTTGGGCTAAGGCCTTAGGCATTCCTCAGTTACCTTTGGGTAGGTGTGTCACCATGCATGGCTTAGATGGGAGTCCGCTGTCTAATGGGATTATTTCTCTCCGTACACCCCCTGTACTACTTACAGTAGGAGCTCTACATTCCGAGAAAATCGAGTTCTTTCTTACACATTGCCCAGCAGTTCCAGTTGTTCTGGGTCACCCTTGGCTGGCCTTTCATAATCCCACCATTGATTGGCGGTCGGGGGAGATTTCACATTGGGGTACTTTTTGTGATAAGGAATGTATCACGTTTCCAGTCAGAGTAGCAGCTATCATTCCAGAACTCATTCCGGTGGAATACCAGGAGTTTGCTGATGTTTTCTCCAAAGGCAATGCGGACATTCTGCCTCCCCATCGGCCTTATGATTGTGCTATTGAGTTAATTCCTGGTGCCGCATTGCCAAAGGGAAGATTATATGCATTATCCGGGCCAGAAACTGCGGCTATGAATGATTATGTAAAGGAGAGCCTTGAGAAAGGATTTATTAGACCATCAAAATCTCCTTTAAGTGCAGGCTTCTTCTTTGTGGAGAAAAAGGATGGCTCGCTTAGACCTTGCATTGATTTTAGAGCCCTGAATAAGATCTCAGTTAAAAACACCTATCCTTTGCCGTTGATTTCTGTACTCTTTGATCAGTTACGTTCTGCTGTGATTTTTTCTAAAATTGACCTTAGAGGAGCGTACAACCTCATCCGAATTAAATCTGGAGATGAGTGGAAAACGGCCTTCAGTACTCAGTCGGGTCACTACGAATACCTGGTGATGCCGTTCGGCCTGTCCAATGCTCCGGCAGTTTTTCAAGACCTCATTAACGATGTGCTCCGTGACTTCCTAGGGAAATTCGTGGTCGTTTACTTAGACGACATCCTGATTTTTTCTAAATCAATGGAACAACATGTTACCCAGGTGCGTCTGGTTCTTCAAAAGTTATGTGAGAATCATTTATATGCCAAGCTGGAGAAGTGTGAGTTTCATGTCACGGAAGTATCTTTTTTAGGGTACATAATTTCCCCTCAGGGATTTTCCATGGAACCAAAGAAACTCCAGGCCATCCTTAGTTGGGCGCAACCCACCAATTTAAAAGCAATTAAGCGTTTTTTAGGGTTTGCGAATTATTATAGGAGGTTCATTCATTCTTTTTCTGACCTGGTTGCTCCCATTGTAGCTCTGACAAAGAAAGGAGCGGATCCTACCAACTGGTCGCGTGAAGCTGAGTTGTCCTTCCGGGCCTTGAAACAAGCCTTTGTCTCGGCTCCAGTCCTCAGACATCCTAATCCGGAATTGCCCTTTGTGGTGGAGGTTGATGCCTCGGAGGTTGGAGTGGGGGCTATCCTTTCTCAAAAGGATCCGGAGTCTCTGGAGTTACATCCTTGTGCCTTTATGTCCAGGAAATTCTCCTCCGCTGAATCCAACTATGACGTTGGTAATCGGGAGTTACTGGCGGTAAAATGGGCTTTCGAGGAGTGGAGGCATTGGCTGGAGGGAGCAAAACATACTATTTCGGTATTGACTGACCATAAGAACCTGCAATAGATTGAATCAGCTAAGCGGCTTAATGCCCGGCAGGCACGTTGGGCATTATTTTTTACGCGTTTCAAATTTATAATCACTTTCAGGCCTGGTTCCAAGAATACTAAGGCTGATGCCCTGTCACATAGCTTTCTTCCGGTTCACAATAACAATCCTGTTACCCCCATACTTCCATCTTCGGTCATCTGGGCGGGCCTCACACAAGATTTATTTACCCAGTTAAAACAGCTTCAACACCAAGCTCCTAGAATTACTCCTGCTGGTCGTCTTTACGTCCCTGAGTTTTTGAGAGTTACTGTTTTAACGGAATTCCATGATAACAAAGTTTCAGGGCATCCAGGAGTCTCTAAGACATTGGAGTTAGTCTCTCGCTCAGTATGGTGGCCTGGTCTTTCTAAAGACGTCAAGGAATTTGTTTATTCATGTCAGGTTTGTGCACAGCATAAGGTTCCCCGTTCCTTGCCCATCGGGCAACTTATGCCCTTAAATGTTCCTCTCAGGCCGTGGTCTCATATTTCCATGGATTTTGTGGTTGACCTTCCCCTTTCAGCCGGATTCCGAGTCATATGGGTGGTAGTGGACCGTTTTAGTAAAATGGCTCATTTTATTGCTCTTCCCCGATTGCCTTCTGCCCAAGGGTTGGCAGTTTTGTTTCTCCGCCATGTATTCAGGCTTCATGGGTTGCCTACTGATATTGTTTCTGATCGGGGTCCACAATTCATCGCACAATTCTGGAAATGTTTTTGTGCCTCATTGAAGATGAAATTGTCGTTAACATCCGGTTACCACCCACAATCCAACGGGCAAACCGAACGAGTTAACCAATCATTGAAACAATATTTGCGCTTGTATTCAGCCAAACTCCAGAATGATTGGTCCGAGTTTCTTCCGTTGGCTGAATTTGCTTACAATAATTCTTGTCATTCCTCCACTAAAGAGTCTCCATTCTTTTCAGTTTTTGGTTTTCACCCCAGAGCTAATTCTTTTTTTCATCATTCCTCAGTCTCCTCGCTTACCTTAACCTCCCATCTCAGAGCCATTTGGAAAAAGGTGCACCTTGCTCTCAGAAAAGCGGCCTTTCGAGAGAAGAAATTTTCTGACAGGCTCCGACGTCCTTGCACTTTTAAGGTGGGAGATAGGGTGTGGTTGTCGACTCGCAACATCAGGCTTCGACAATCCTCAGCTAGACTGGGACCCAAATTTATTGGGCCATTTCTTATTATTAAAAGAGTCAACCCAGTTGCCTTTCGGTTACGTTTACCAAGATCTCTCAGGATTGGAAATACGTTTCATTGTTCCCTGTTGAAACAATACGTTTCTTCCAGTAGATTTCCTCGGAAGATCTCTCAGGGTAGATCTCCAGTGGATGTACAGGGACAACAGGAGTTCTTGGTAGAGAAGGTTCTCGATTCCAAATTGTCCCGGGATCGGCTGTATTTTCTGGTTCCCTGGAAAGGCTATGGTCCGGAGGAAAGGTCTTGGGTCCTGGATAAGGATCTTCATGCCCCGAGGCTCAAGAGGGCATTTTTTCGGGAATTTCCTCAGAAACCTGGCTTTAGGGGTTCCTTGACCCCTCCTCAAGGGGGGGGTACTGTTAGGCGCCGGGGTCCGCTTGATGGTCTGCGCGGCCCGGCGCCTAGCAACTAGAGATGCCGTGCACGTACAGCCGCCGGCTCCCTAGCAACGCTAGACGCCGGGCGCGCTGAGCCGCACGGACCCTAGCAACGGGGACGCCACTGGTGGACCGCGTTCCCCGTTGCTAGGCTTTAGGAAATTAAGATATTCACCTGTTCTCTGGCCGTGCAGCAAGGCAGCTGCACGGCATTTATTCTAATCAGCCTTTAGCAGCTGATTGGAGGACTCCTTGTTAAATACACTCCCAGGGCTTCTCACAGATGCCGGTAATAGCTTCCTGCATGCTGCCTTTGTTTGCTGAGAGTCTGTTTCCAGTCCTGCTGTATCCGGTCATTCCAGTCCGCAGAAGTCCGGTATTCGGGAGTTGTCATCTCATCCCAAGAGGTCGTTTGGTTCCCTGGAGTCCTGACTGATCACCGTTTTATATCCAGTGGTGTTCGTGAGTTGCGGCTCTGCCGTGTGTTGCGGCTCAGCCGCTTTACCTTTTATATTTTGTGTTTGGAGCATTTGCGGAGGGTTCCGCTTCCACAAGTCCTCTCTGGTACTCGGAGGTGCCGGGTAGGAGAATTGGACAAGTGGATATTTTGGTTGTCCTTTTTCCTGGCGGTTTCTCCGCACATATTATAGTTTTGAGTTTGCTTAGCCCCTGGCCTGGTTGTTTAGTTAGAGGGCCTCTTGTTATCACCCTGTCTCGGGTTTCCCTTTGTCTCTCATTAAGACCGGGGGGCATCGAAGTTGGGCAGACATAATCCGCCCTTCAAACGCGGCTGCCAAGGGCTCAAGAAACCATAGTCTCGCAGGGGATTTCTGACAACACGGGTGAGACAACAGAGTTAGGGCGCCAGGGGCTATTTTCCTGTCCTGCTCCCTTCCCCAGCATTCCGTTCCAGTGCTCCGGTCCTTGCCATAAGATCTTCTCTGACTAGAGTGCTGGAATCATAACACATACTGGACACAGAAGAGGTTTTCTTCCAGTGGAAAGGCTATGGAGTTCCAGAGTCTGGTCAAACAAATTCTGAAACCAGCAAGAGTGTTAATCCATCAATGCATTCAGTTGCTGGGGAAGATGGTTGTGGCCTACGAGGCCATTCAGTTTGGCAGGTTCCATGCCAGAGTGTTCCAGTGGGACCTGTTGGACAATTGGTCCGGATCCCACCTACACATGCACCGGAGGATAATCCAGTCTTCCAAGACCAGAATCTCACTCCATTGGTGGCTGCACAGTTCTCACCTCCTAGAGGGGCGATGGTTCGGGATCCAGGACTGGATCCTAGGGACCACAGATGCAACCCTCCGAGGCTGGGGAGCAGTCACACAGGGGGAAAACGTCCAAGGAAGATGGTCAAGTCAGGAAAGTTGTCTCCACATAAATGTTCTGGAGTTAAGGGCCATTTAATAACTGCAGACACAGTACACACTGGGACGGGTGCCCAGCATCCTCAACAGACTAAGAGAAAAGGATTTACCGGTAGGTATTAAAATCCTAGTTTCTCTAAAGTCCTAGAGGATGCTGGGGACTCCGTAAGGACCATGGGGATAGACGGGCTCCACAGAGTTCATGATCTTCACTGAGGTAGCGCACAGCACTGCAGCTGTGCGCCATTGCTCCCATACACCTCACATACTCCGGTCACTGTAAGGGTGCAGGGCGCAGGGGGGGCGCCCTGGGCAGCAATATAAACCTCTTTTTGGCAAAAATATAACATATATACAGCTGGGCACTGTATATATGTATGAGCCCCCACCAATTTTACAGTTTAAGCGGGACAGAAGCCCGCCGCCGAGGGGGCGGGGCTTCTCCCTCAGCACTCACCAGCGCCATTTTTTCTCCTCAGCACCGCTGAGAGGAAGCTCCCCGGACTCTCCCCTGCTTATACCACGGTAGAGAAGAGGGTTGAAAAGAGAGGGGGGGCACATAATTCGGCGCAAATTACATACAGCAGCGCTACTGGACAAACATTAAGTTACTGTGTTATTCCTGGGTTATATAGCGCTGGGGAGTGTGCTGGCATACTCTCTCTCTGTCTCTCCAAAGGGCCTTGTGGGGAAACTGTCTTCAGAAAAAGTATTCCCTGTGTGTGTGGTGTGTCGGTACACGTGTGTCGACATGTCTGAGGAAGAAGGCTATATTAGAGAGGAGCGGGAGCAAATGAATGTGGTGTCTCCGCTGACACCTGATTGGATGGATATGTGGAATGTTTTAAATGCTAGTGTAAACTCATTGTACAAAAGATTAGACAAGGCTGAAGCTTTGGGACAGTCAGGGACTCAACCCATGCCTGATCCTATGTTGCAGGGACTGTCAGGGTCTCATAAGCGCCCACTATCCCAGATTGTTGACACAGATACCGACACGGATTCTGACTCCAGTGTCGATTACGATGATGCAAAGTTACAGCCAAAATTGGCAAAATCCATTCGATATATGATTATGGCAATAAAAGATGTTTTGCACATCACAGAGGAACCCCCTGTCCCTGACAAGAGGGTACATATGTACAAGGGAAAGAAGCCTGAGGTAACCTTTGAGGGGGTCACACGAGCTGAACGAGTTATGTGAAAAAGCTTGGGAATCTCCAGATAAAAGACTGCAGATTTCCAAAAGGATTCTTATGGCGTATCCTTTTCCATCAACGGATAGGTTACGATGGAAATCCTCCCGTAGGATGGACAAAGCATTAACACGCACAGCTACAGTTGGAAAATCAAATTTTTTACCTTATGTTCCCTCACAGTATAAGAAAGCTCCGCATTATCAAATGCAGTCCTTTCGGTCACAAAGAAACAAGAAAGTGCGAGGTGCGTCCTTTCTTGCCAGAGGTAGGGGCAGAGGAATAAAGCTGCACAACACAGCTAGTTCCCAGGAACAGAAGTCCTCCCCGGCCTCTACAAAATCTACCTCATGACGCTGGGGCTCCACTGGCAGAGTCCGGCCCATGTGATGTCATGCAGCTGCTCTGACCACGCCTCCTGTTTCTCCGTTGCCGACCCCATTTTGAAACCGTGCCCCCGCACCGCTCCATCTCCGACTTGGAAATGGAGTGTTGTTGACCCCCCTCCCCCCCCCCCTTCACCGATTCACAGGCAGAGGTGATCGCATTATCTGCGGGGTGCCGCAGAAAATGCAGGCGGATGCGTATGCTCTTAGCAGTTTTTGCAGTTGGATTGCGATCCAACCTGAATCAGGCCCCATTACCTATCACAATGCACTGCGGGTAGTACAAAATGGGGTTAATATAGGAGAAAAAACCCCAGAGCTGTGCTCCTTAACTGTCCCTGGTGGCTAGTGGAGCGACTGCCCAGTAATCAGTGTCCACGCCAGTGCGCACACGGCCCGCCCCCATCAGCGGCCTCGTGATCCCGGAGGGCGGTGTGTGTGTGACTGACCTTAGGAAGAAACCGGAGCCTCCGCTGCAGTGACCCAGCAACCGGGGCACGGGAGTATACTGCGCCACTGGGAGTGATGGAGCTGCAGTAAAGAGGTCTATTAGACCTAGCCTGCTGCAGCCCTTGTAGATTCTTATAAAAAAAGTTATTATTTTCTTGCCAAAATTAATAGCTAAGAATAGGCTGCCTGAGGCAGCCCCCTATTAAGTGGCCTGCTACTGAAGGCACCAACTACAAACTGAGCTCCCTGTTCATGGAAGCGAGGTTATAGAGGAGGGGGCGCTGAGCATCTTGGGAACAGTCAAAAGCTTTGAGCCTGTGGGTGCCTCAGATCAAGATCCTACTCTGGTGTACATACAATGTGAATCCTTGTGGAGTCCAGTGTACCCCACAGAAGAAATGAATGCGTCACACCCATTGGCAGCAACATTAGAATAGCTGCTGATGGGCACAATTGAGAAAGGAAGGGGGGAAAACATTTGAATCCAGCACATATATGTAATTTGAATATGTAATTTGTACATTCCTACTTTAAAATGTAATGGATGAAACTCACCCTGTGAGAACTATCTTCATGATCAAGAGATCTCATATGCAAGATAAGTATGTGTTGGGATAGGGCTGTGGAGGGCGGCTGCTCGGGCACACCCCTGTCAAGTTAAGGAGATTCAACTGAGGAAGCACAAGGGAACTCTCATCTGGGAACAACAACTGCAGGGAGAACACATTTTCAGACGAATGTGGGAGGGCAGAAGGCTGCCTAATACTGGAGCACCCCCAAACAACAAACCAAATGCAACAACTACTGCAAGAATTCCTGGGGGAAGGCCTGCAGCAGATGGATTTGCATATAGTGATGTCATCCAAGCAGTGGGCATAGTTGGCTGCAACCCTCGTCTGCATATGAAAAGAGAAAAGGGTCACGCAGGGCATGGCGGCCTTTGTGGGGTTGCGCTTGGATGACCCCTAAATCGCTTTATACACCCCCACCCCCCATCAGTGTGGGCTCATGTTGGCCATGCCCCAGCCCCTGAAGCATTCAAGCTGATTTCTTGCAGCAGCTGGACCCAGAAACAGCTCCAGAGTTGCTCTACAAGACAAGTAAAAGGGTGTGAGCCCTGCAGCACCACCTGTAGTTTGCATACACACATATATAGGACAGCATCTCTTATATGCCCCAGGGTCAATAAAATAGTATCCTTATCTAGGGTATCCATCCCCTCAGATAAGGTATCCGTCCATGCCGCTACAGCACTACACACCCAGGCCGACGCAATTGTCGGTCTGAGTAAGGTACCTGAATGTGTATAAATGGACTTCAGGGTAATCTCCTGTTTGCGGTCAGCAGACTCTTTGAGGGTAGCCGTATACTGGGACGGGAGGGCTACCTTCTTGGATAAGCGTGTTAATGCTTTGTCCACCCTAGGGGAGGATTCCCATCGTAACCTATCCATTGATGGGAAAGGATACGCCATAAGAATCCTTTTGGAAATCTGCAGTCTTTTATCTGGAGATTCCCAAGCTTTTTCACATAACTCGTTCAGCTCGTGTGACCCCCTCAAAGGTTACCTCAGGCTTTTTCACCTTGTACATATGTACCCTCTTGTCAGGGACAGGGGGTTCCTCTCTGATGTGCAAAACATCTTTTATTGCCATAATCATATATCGAATGGATTTTGCCAATTTTGGCTGTAACTTTGCATCATCGTAATCGACACTGGAGTCAGAATCCGTGTCTGTATCTGTGTCAACAATCTGGGATAGTGGGCGCTTATGAGACCCTGACAGTCCCTGCAACATAGGATCAGGCATGGGTTGAGACCCTGACTGTCCCAAAGCTTCAGCCTTGTCTAATCTTTTGTGCAATGAGTTTACACTAGCATTTAAAACATTCCACATATCCATCCAATCAGCTGTCGGCGGAGACACCACATTCATTTGCTCCTGCTCCTCTCTAATATAGCCTTCTTCCTCAGACATGTCGACACACGTGTACCGACACACCACACACACAGGGAATGCTTTTTCTGAAGACAGTTTCCCCACAAGGCCCTTTGGAGAGACAGAGAGAGAGTATGCCAGCACACCCCCCAGCGCTATAACCCAGGAATACACAGTAACTTAATGTTTGCCCAGTAGTACTGCAGCATGTAATTTGCGCCAAATTATGTGCCCCCCCCCCCTCTTTTCAACTCTCTTGTCTACCGTGGTATAAGCAGGGGAGAGTCCGGGGAGCTTCCTCTCAGCGGTGCTGTGAAGAAAAAATGGCGCTGGTGAGTGCTGAGGGAGAAGCCCCGCACCCTCGGCGGCAGGCTTCTGTCCCGCTTAAACTGTAAAATTGGCGGGGGCTCATACATATATACAGTGCCCCGCTGTATATGTGTTATATTTTTGCCAAAAAGAGGTTTATATTGCTGCCCAGGGTGCCCCCCCCTGCGCCCTGCACCCTTACAGTGACCGGAGTGTGTGAGGTGTATGGGAGCAATGGCGCACAGCTGCAGTGCTGTGCGTTACTTCAGTGAAGATCATGAAGTCTTCTGCCGCCTCTGAAGTCTTCTTTTCTTCTCATACTCACCCGGCTTCTATCTTCCGGCTCTGCAAGGGGGACGGAGGCGCGGCTCTGGGACGGACGGCGAGGGTGAGATCCTGCGTACCAATCCCTCTGGAGCTAATGGTGTCCAGTAGCCTAAGAAGCAGGACCTTGCAACTCAGAGAGTAGGGCTGCTTCTCTCCCCTCAGTCCCTCGATGAGGGAGTCTGTTGCCAGCAGTGCTCCCTGAAAATTAAAAACCTAACAAAATACTTTCTGTCAGAAAGCTCAGGAGAGCTCCTGAAAAGCACCCAGTCTCCACTGGGCACAGTATCAAACTGAGGTCTGGAGGAGGGGCATAGAGGGAGGAGCCAGTGCACACCCAGAACTAAAGTCTTTCTTAAAGTGCCCATGTCTCCTGCGGAGCCTATCTATCCCCATGGTCCTTACGGAGTCCCCAGCATCCTCTAGGACGTTAGAGAAAATAGGATTTTAATACCTACCGGTAAATCCTTTTCTCTTAGTCCGTAGAGGATGCTGGGCACCCGTCCCAGTGCGTACTGTGTCTGCAGTTATTAAATGGCCCTTAACTCCAGAACATTTATGTGGAGAAAACTTTCCTGACTTGACCATCTTCCTTGGATGTTTTCCCCCTGTGTGACTGCTCCCCAGCCTCGGAGGGTTGCATCCATGGTCCCTAGGATCCAGTCCTGGATCCCGAACCATCGCCCCTCTAGGAGGTGAGAACTGTGCAGCCACCAATGGAGTAAGATTCTGGTCTTGGAAGACAGGATTATCCTCCGGTGCATGTGTAGGTGGGATCCGGACCACTTGTCCAACAGGTCCCACTGGAACACTCTGGCATGGAACCTGCCAAACTGAATGGCCTCGTAGGCCGCAACCATCTTCCCCAGCAACAGAATGCATTGATGGATTAACACTCTTGCTGGTTTCAGAATTTGTTTGACCAGACTCTGGAACTCCATAGCCTTTCCACTGGAAGAAAGCCTCTTCTGTGTCCAGTATTACTCCCAGAAACAACAACCGCGTCATTGGGACCAACTGCGATTTTGGCAAGTTTAGGAGCCAACCATGTTGTTGAAGAACTGTCAGGGAGAGTAGATGTTTTGCACCAACTGGTCCCTGGATCTCGCCTTTATCAGGAGATCATCCAAGTACGGCATAATTGTGACTCCTTGCTTGCGAAGGAGAACCATCATTTCCACCATCACCCTGGTGAAAATCCTCGGAGCCGTGGACAGACCAAACGGCAACGTCTGAAATTGGTAATGACAATCCTGAATTGCAAACCTCAGGTAGCTTGATGCAGTGGCTAAACGGGAACATGTAATTAGGCATCCTTATGTCTACCAAAACCATGAAATCTCCTTCCTCCGGACTGGAGATCCCTACCCTGAGAGATTCCATCTTGAAATTGAATTTCTTTAGGTAGAAATTGAGGGATTTCAGATTTAAGATTGGTCTGACTGAGCCGTCCGGCTTCGGGAGCACGAAGAGGCTTGAATAAAAACCTTCTCCCTGCTGACTAAGGCCGATTTGAACAATCGGTGAGGGGGAACGTCTTGAAACCCCAGTTTGTACCCTTGTGACACTATTTGTAAAACCCACGAGTCCAGGTCCAAATTAATCCAGAACTGACTGAAGTGTTTTAGACGTGCCCCCACTGGTGTGGGCTCCTGCAAGAGAGCCCCAGCGTCATGCAGTGGATTTGGCAGAAGCAGAGGACGATCTCTGCTCCTGCGATCTTGAAGAGGCTACAGACCTCTTCCCTCTTCTCCTTCCTCTACCTGCAAAGAAAGGGGAATCTTAACTTCTTGCATATCTATTGGGACAAAATGACTGCGTTAGACAATGATGCGTCTTCATCCGTTGAGAGGGAACATAGGGCAAGAAGGTTGACTTACCTGCGGGAGCTGCCGAGATCAAATTAACTAGGCCGTTGCCAAACAAGGCTTCACCTTCATAGGGAAGAGACTCCCTTTCTTCTTGGAGTCAGCATCAGCATTCCCTTGGTGAATCCACAATGCCCTCCTATCCGAGACTGCCATGAAATTGGCCCGTGAACTCAAGAGTCCTATATCCCTTGCAGTCGTAAGTATGCTGCAGTGTCCTTGATATGATCCAACGTAAGGAGTATCCCATCTCTCCAAGATATCTATATCGGAAGACAAGGTATTCGACCAATTCTTGAATACTACTACTCACCCATGCGCATGTAATGGCAGGTCTAAGTAATGTACCCGTGGTTACATAACTAGAAATAATGTAGCTTCCTGCATATGATCCGCTGGATTTGTGACAGGGCCCCGTGCAGAACAGGGGGTGACTCCCACTTTATTCTGTCCGCAGCAGGAAATGAATAAACAATCGGAAACCTTTTGGGGATTTGAAACCATCTTGTCGAGCTGGATCAGACTTTCTCAAACAGAGATGGAGGAACGTTACATCAGCTTTCATTATATATCTATATATACATACATATAGACCCCTTTGTCAGGAACAGCAGGGTCCTCAGTGATGTTAATATGTCCTTAATATCCACAATCATGTACTGAATGCTCCTTGCCAATATTGGATCTAATCAGGAAATATTATGGTCGACATAGGAATCAGTATCCGAGTCAGTATCAGTGTGTAGTAACATTTTTGCGGGCCTGAGGGAAAAGAAGCATAGCCATGAACATCACATCTATTCTCTACGTCTGTGTCTGGGACACAGATTTATCCAACCTCACTCTGATATTATTGAAACTTTCACCCAGTCAGTTATTGGTGGTGCCAACAGGGCCACCATCATATGTCTGCATTCCTAATATAGTTTCCTCTTGGGAAAAACATTCAGCCACCGACATGTTGACACACATGTACCAAGTACCCACAGACACATCGGCTTATGGGGGATAGACCTACAGTAAATCTGTCAGAGGGACAGAGAGGATTTTTCAGCTCACAACCCAGCGCCAAAAGTACACAGTCTGGGAAATAATAAACTCTATAGTGATAGACTTGTAACGCTCTATAGATGTGCTGGTGAGGTGAGGAAGAAGCCCCGCCGCTGTAATGGCACGCTTCTGTCCCGCTCAGAAACAAATAATTAATTACGCTGGCGGGGTAAGGACAGTGCCCAGGCACTAATGTCCACTTTTGCCAGCCTTTTGTGAGGAATTTATGCTGCCCACGGTGCCCCCCCCCCACCCACCCACATGCCCTGCACCCTGCAGTGCCTGTGTTTGTGTGGAAGCATGGCGCACAGCATTCCGCTCGCTGCGTGGTACCTCAGAATGCCGTCACTGGAGAAGAAGTCTTCTGTTCTTCTGCTACTCGCCTGTCTTCTGACTTCTGGCTCTGTAAGGGGGTGATGGCAGGCTACGGGAGTGGGCATCTAGGCGTACCCAGCGATCAGCACCCTCAGGAGCTAATGGTGTCCTGTCAGCCAGAAGCAGAGCCATTGAACTCACTAGAAGTTGGTCATACTTCTCTCCCCTAAGTTCCACGAAGCAGGGAGACTGTTGCCAGCAGCCTCCCTGAAAATAAGAAAAACTAACATAAGTCTTTTCAGAGAAACTCAGTAGAGCTCCCCTGTAGTGCATCCAGTCTCACTGGGCACAATTCTAAAACTGGAGTCTGGAGGAGGGGCATAGAGGGAGGAGACAGTTCACACCCTTTGAAAGTCTTAAAGTGCCCATGTCTCCTGCGGATCCCGTCTATACCCCATGGTTCTTAATGTGATCCCAGCATCCTCTAGGACGTATGAGAAAACAAATAACGCACACACGAGGAGGAGAGAACAAAGGAAGCTATAAGGAGGGGAGGGGAGGGGAGGGGAGGGGGGGGGGAGGTAAGGTAGTAAAGGGATATTGGATAAACTACAACCTTATACATGTTCATTAATGTACCAGTAGTTAGAAGTAGAAGAGCTCTAACAGAAACCACAAAGCTTATCTAAAGCCACACCACACTGGATATGCCCAATCTCATTTGATCTTTGAAGCAAAGCAGTATTGGACTTTGTTACTACCAAGCAGTCTCCCATCCATGTATTATCAGATTCTTTAGGTGTTTTTAAACTATCAACACCCTTTTCTTGGTACTGTACATTTAATTTTTACACATATTCTTTTATGTACCAGAAGTTAGAAGTAGAAGAGCTCTAACAGAAACCACGAGCTCATCTACAGCCACAGCACACTGGATTTGCCCAATCTCTCCTGATCATGGAAGCTGAGCAGTGTTGGTCCTGGTTTTAGTACTTGGATGGGAGACCACCAGGAAATACCAGGAGCTGTGTGTATTTTTACAATACCAACACCGTTCTCTTGATGCATTCCATTTTGAAACATTGGGGCAGATCTATTAAGCCTGGTGAACTGATAAAGTGCAAGGTGATAAAGTACCAGCCAGTCAGCTCCTAACTGTCATTTTTCAAACCCAGCCTGTGACATGGCAATTAGGAGTTGATTGGCTGGTACTTTATCACCATGCAAATTATCATTTCACCAGGTTTAATAAATCGTCCGCTTATTCATTTATGTACGAGTAGTTAGAAGTAGAAGAACTCTAACAGAAACCACTAAGCTCATCTACAGCCACACCACACTGTATATGCCCAATATCACCTGATCTTAGGCCTGGTTTGTTCTTGGATGTGAGACCACCTGGGAATACCAGGTGCTGTAGGTAGTTTTATACTACCAACACCGTTCTCTTGATGCATTCTATTTTGAAACTTATTCATTGATGTAGAAGTTAGAAACAGCAAAAATCATCTACAGCCGCATCACACTGGATATGTCCAATCCAGTGGCGTAACTAGAAATTTTTCTCCCCCAAGCCAAAAAATTCTTCGGCGCCCCCCCCCCCCCCTTCATGCTCCATAATTGGGAGCAAGAAAGGGATAAATATGCGCGCGCCTAAGGCGCGCGCGTCAAAAAAGGGGCGTGGTTTTGTTGGAGTGGGCGTGGTTTCACATAAAGGGGCGTGGCATTGCAGGGAAAGACTACCTTATACCCCAGTTTTGCAACCTGCACGCCCATACGTTGGCCACCACAGGAAAGAAAAATAATCCTGATTCATGCCCCTTACATTATTTGTCATTTTTCCTCCTTATAGTAATGCCCAGTATACATTATGCCACATACTGCAATGGCCCTTAGACATTATGCCGCACACAATAATGCACGACACAATATGCACACACTGTAATGCCCCCGACACATTATGCCACACACCGTAATGTCTGTGACACATTATGCCACACACCGTAATGCCTGTGACACATTATGACAGGAATCGCAATGCCCGTTATACATTATGCTACACACTGCAATGCCCCTGATACATTATAGCACATACAATGTCTGTGACACATTATGACACACACCGCAATGTCCGTGATACATTATGCCACACACTGCAATTAGAGATGAGCGGGTTCGGTTTCTCTGAATCCGAACCCGCACGAACTTCATGTTTTTTTCACGGGTCCGAGCAGACTCGGATCCTCCCGCCTTGCTCGGTTAACCCGAGCGCGCCCGAACGTCATCATAACGCTGTCGGATTCTCGCGAGACTCGGATTCTATATAAGGAGCCGCGCGTCGCCGCCATTTTCACACGTGCATTGAGATTGATAGGGAGAGGACGTGGCTGGCGTCCTCTCCATTTAGATTAGGGTTGAGAGAGAGAGAGAGAGATTGACCTGAGGCTGTGATACTGTAGAAGAGAGTGCAGAGTTTAGTGACTGACGACCACAGTGACCACCAGACAGTGCAGTTGTTTGTTTTATTTAATATATCCGTTCTCTGCCTGAAAAAAACGATACACACAGTGACTCAGTCACATACCATTTCTGTGTGCACTGCTCAGCCCAGTGTGCTGCATCAATGTATATATATATCTGACTGTGCTCAGCTCACACAGCTTATAATTGTGGGGGAGACTGGGGAGCACTGCAGTGCCAGTTATAGGTTATAGCAGGAGCCAGGAGTACATAATATTATATTAAAATTAAACAGTGCACACTTTTGCTGCAGGAGTGCCACTGCCAGTGTGACTAGTGACCAGTGACCTGACCACCAGTATATATAATATTAGTAGTATACTATCTCTTTATCAACCAGTCTATATTAGCAGCAGACACAGTACAGTGCGGTAGTTCACGGCTGTGGCTACCTCTGTGTCGGCACTCGGCAGCCAGTCCATAATTGTATATACCACCTAACCGTGGTTTTTTTTTCTTTCTTTATAGTCATACTAGTTACGAGTATACTATCTCTTTATCAACCAGTCTATATTAGCAGCAGACACAGTACGGTGCGGTAGTTCACGGCTGTGGCTACCTCTGTGTCGGCACTCGGCAGCCCGTCCATAATTGTATATACCACCTAACCGTGGTTTTTTTTTCTTTCTTTATACATACATACTAGTTACGAGTATACTATCTCTTTATCAACCAGTCTATATTAGCAGCAGACACAGTACAGTGCGGTAGTTCACGGCTGTGGCTACCTCTGTGTCGGCACTCGGCAGCCCGTCCATAATTGTATATACCACCTAACCGTGGTTTTTTTTTCTTTCTTTATACATACATACTAGTTACGAGTATACTATCTCTTTATCAACCAGTCTATATATTAGCAGCAGACACAGTACAGTGCGGTAGTTCACGGCTGTGGCTACCTCTGTGTCGGCACTCGGCAGCCCGTCCATAATTGTATATACCACCTAACCGTGGTTTTTTTTTCTTTCTTTATACATACATACTAGTTACGAGTATACTATCTCTTTATCAACCAGTCTATATATTAGCAGCAGACACAGTACAGTGCGGTAGTTCACGGATGTGGCTACCTCTGTGTCGGCACTCGGCAGCCCGTCCATAATTGTATATACCACCTAACCGTGGTTTTTTTTTCTTTCTTTATACATACATACTAGTTACGAGTATACTATCTCTTTATCAACCAGTCTATATTAGCAGCAGACACAGTACAGTGTGGTAGTTCACGGCTGTGGCTACCTCTGTGTCGGCACTCGGCAGCCCGTCCATAATTGTATATACCACCTAACCGTGGTTTTTTTTTCTTTCTTTATACATACATACTAGTTACGAGTATACTATCTCTTTATCAACCAGTCTATATATTAGCAGCAGACACAGTACAGTGCGGTAGTTCACGGCTGTGGCTACCTCTGTGTCGGCACTCGGCAGCCCGTCCATAATTGTATATACCACCTAACCGTGTTTTTTTTTTCTTTCTTTATAGTCATACTAGTTACGAGTATACTATCTCTTTATCAACCAGTCTATATTAGCAGCAGACACAGTACAGTGCGGTAGTTCACGGCTGTGGCTACCTCTGTGTCGGCACTCGGCAGCCCGTCCATAATTGTATATACCACCTAACCGTGTTTTTTTTTTCTTTCTTTATACATACATACTAGTTACGAGTATACTATCTCTTTATCAACCAGTCTATATATTAGCAGCAGACACAGTACAGTGCGGTAGTTCACGGCTGTGGCTACCTCTGTGTCGGCACTCGGCAGCCCGTCCATAATTGTATATACCACCTAACCGTGGTTTTTTTTTCTTTCTTTATAGTCATACTAGTTACGAGTATACTATCTCTTTATCAACCAGTCTATATTAGCAGCAGACACAGTACAGTGCGGTAGTTCACGGCTGTGGCTACCTCTGTGTCGGCACTCGGCAGCCCGTCCATAATTGTATATACCACCTAACCGTGGTTTTTTTTTCTTTCTTTATACATACATACTAGTTACGAGTATACTATCTCTTTATCAACCAGTCTATATATTAGCAGCAGACACAGTACAGTGCGGTAGTTCACGGCTGTGGCTACCTCTGTGTCGGCACTCGGCAGCCCGTCCATAATTGTATACTAGTATCCAATCCATCCATCTCCATTGTTTACCTGAGGTGCCTTTTAGTTGTGCCTATTAAAATATGGAGAACAAAAATGTTGAGGTTCCAAAATTAGGGAAAGATCAAGATCCACTTCCTCCTCGTGCTGAAGCTGCTGCCACTAGTCATGGCCGAGACGATGAAATGCCAGCAACGTCGTCTGCCAAGGCCGATGCCCAATGTCATAGTACAGAGCATGTCAAATCCAAAACACCAAATATCAGTAAAAAAAGGACTCCAAAACCTAAAATAAAATTGTCGGAGGAGAAGCGTAAACTTGCCAATATGCCATTTACCACACGGAGTGGCAAGGAACGGCTGAGGCCCTGGCCTATGTTCATGGCTAGTGGTTCAGCTTCACATGAGGATGGAAGCACTCAGCCTCTCGCTAGAAAAATGAAAAGACTCAAGCTGGCAAAAGCAGTAGCACCGCAAAGAACTGTGCGTTCTTCGAAATCCCAAATCCACAAGGAGAGTCCGACTCCAATTGTGTCGGTTGCGATGCCTGACCTTCCCAACACTGGACGTGAAGAGCATGCGCCTTCCACCATTTGCACGCCCCCTGCAAGTGATGGAAGGAGCACCCGCAGTCCAGTTCCTGATAGTCAGATTGAAGATGTCAGTGTTGAAGTACACCAGGATGAGGAGGATATGGGTGTTGCTGGCGCTGGGGAGGAAATTGACCAGGAGGATTCTGATGGTGAGGTGGTTTGTTTAAGTCAGGCACCCGGGGAGACACCTGTTGTCCATGGTAGGAATATGGCCGTTGACATGCCTGGTGAA
Organism: Pseudophryne corroboree; assembly: GCF_028390025.1. Lineage (NCBI taxonomy): Eukaryota > Metazoa > Chordata > Amphibia > Anura > Myobatrachidae > Pseudophryne > Pseudophryne corroboree. The sequence continues at coordinate 90,554 of NW_026968205.1, read as the reverse complement.
AATACCAAAAAAATCAGCTCTTCGGTGTGGAAGTATTTCACCAGAAATGCGGACAACAGGTGTCAAGCCGTGTGTTCCCTTTGTCAAGCTGTAATAAGTAGGGGTAAGGACGTTAACCACCTCGGAACATCCTCCCTTATACGTCACCTGCAGCACATTCATAATAAGTCAGTGACAAGTTCAAAAACTTTGGGTGACAGCGGAAGCAGTCCACTGACCAGTAAATCCCTTCCTCTTGTAACCAAGCTCACGCAAACCACCCCACCAACTCCCTCAGTGTCAATTTCCTCCTTCCCCAGGAATGCCAATAGTCCTGCAGGCAATGTCACTGGCAATTCTGACGAGTCCTCTCCTGCCTGGGATTCCTCCGATGCATCCTTGCGTGTAACGCCTACTGCTGCTGGCGCTGCTGTTGTTGCTGCTGGGAGTCGATGGTCATCCCAGAGGGGAAGTCGTAAGCCCACTTGTACTACTTCCAGTAAGCAATTGACTGTTCAACAGTCCTTTGCGAGGAAGATGAAATATCACAGCAGTCATCCTGCTGCAAAGCGGATAACTGAGGCCTTGACAACTATGTTGGTGTTAGACGTGCGTCCGGTATCCGCCGTTAGTTCACAGGGAACTAGACAATTTATTGAGGCAGTGTGCCCCCGTTACCAAATACCATCTAGGTTCCACTTCTCTAGGCAGGCGATACCGAGAATGTACACGGACGTCAGAAAAAGACTCACCAGTGTCCTAAAAAATGCAGTTGTACCCAATGTCCACTTAACCACGGACATGTGGACAAGTGGAGCAGGGCAGGGTCAGGACTATATGACTGTGACAGCCCACTGGGTAGATGTATGGACTCCCGCCGCAAGAACAGCAGCGGCGGCACCAGTAGCAGCATCTCGCAAACGCCAACTCTTTCCTAGGCAGGCTACGCTTTGTATCACCGCTTTCCAGAATACGCACACAGCTGAAAACCTCTTACGGCAACTGAGGAAGATCATCGCGGAATGGCTTACCCCAATTGGACTCTCCTGTGGATTTGTGGCATCGGACAACGCCAGCAATATTGTGTGTGCATTAAATATGGGCAAATTCCAGCACGTCCCATGTTTTGCACATACCTTGAATTTGGTGGTGCAGAATTTTTTAAAAAACGACAGGGGCGTGCAAGAGATGCTGTCGGTGGCCAGAAGAATTGCGGGACACTTTCGGCGTACAGGCACCACGTACAGAAGACTGGAGCACCACCAAAAACTACTGAACCTGCCCTGCCATCATCTGAAGCAAGAAGTGGTAACGAGGTGGAATTCAACCCTCTATATGCTTCAGAGGTTGGAGGAGCAGCAAAAGGCCATTCAAGCCTATACAATTGAGCACGATATAGTAGGTGGAATGCACCTGTCTCAAGCGCAGTGGAGAATGATTTCAACGTTGTGCAAGGTTCTGATGCCCTTTGAACTTGCCACACGTGAAGTCAGTTCAGACACTGCCAGCCTGAGTCAGGTCATTCCCCTCATCAGGCTTTTGCAGAAGAAGCTGGAGACATTGAAGGAGGAGCTAACACGGAGCGATTCCGCTAGGCATGTGGGACTTGTGGATGGAGCCCTTAATTCGCTTAACAAGGATTCACGGGTGGTCAATCTGTTGAAATCAGAGCACTACATTTTGGCCACCGTGCTCGATCCTAGATTTAAAGCCTACCTTGGATCTCTCTTTCCGGCAGACACAAGTCTGCTGGGGTTGAAAGACCTGCTGGTGACAAAATTGTCAAGTCAAGCGGAACGCGACCTGTCAACATCTCCTCCTTCACATTCTCCCGCAACTGGGGGTGCGAGGAAAAGGCTCAGAATTCCGAGCCCACCCGCTGGCGGTGATGCAGGGCAGTCTGGAGCGACTGCTGATGCTGACATCTGGTCCGGACTGAAGGACCTGACAACGATTACGGACATGTCGTCTACTGTCACTGCATATGATTCTCTCAACATTGATAGAATGGTGGAGGATTATATGAGTGACCGCATCCAAGTAGGCACGTCACACAGTCCGTACTTATACTGGCAGGAAAAAGAGGCAATTTGGAGGCCCTTGCACAAACTGGCTTTATTCTACCTAAGTTGCCCTCCCACAAGTGTGTACTCCGAAAGAGTGTTTAGTGCCGCCGCTCACCTTGTCAGCAATCGGCGTACGAGGTTACATCCAGAAAATGTGGAGAAGATGATGTTCATTAAAATGAATTATAATCAATTCCTCCGCGGAGACATTGACCAGCAGCAATTGCCTCCACAAAGTACACAGGGAGCTGAGATGGTGGATTCCAGTGGGGACGAATTGATAATCTGTGAGGAGGGGGATGTACACGGTGATATATCGGAGGGTGATGATGAGGTGGACATCTTGCCTCTGTAGAGCCAGTTTGTGCAAGGAGAGATTAATTGCTTCTTTTTTGGGGGGGTCCAAACCAACCCGTCATATCAGTCACAGTCGTGTGGCAGACCCTGTCACTGAAATGATGGGTTGGTTAAAGTGTGCATGTCCTGTTTTGTTTATACAACATAAGGGTGGGTGGGAGGGCCCAAGGACAATTCCATCTTGCACCTCTTTTTTCTTTTCTTTTTCTTTGCGTCATGTGCTGTTTGGGGAGGGTTTTTTGGAAGGGACATCCTGCGTGACACTGCAGTGCCACTCCTAGATGGGCCCGGTGTTTGTGTCGGCCACTAGGGTCGCTTATCTTACTCACACAGCTACCTCATTGCGCCTCTTTTTTTCTTTGCGTCATGTGCTGTTTGGGGAGGGTTTTTTGGAAGGGACATCCTGCGTGACACTGCAGTGACACTCCTAGATGGGCCCGGTGTTTGTGTCGGCCACTAGGGTCGCTTATCTTACTCACACAGCTACCTCATTGCGCCTCTTTTTTTCTTTGCGTCATGTGCTGTTTGGGGAGGGTTTTTTGGAAGGGACATCCTGCGTGATACTGCAGTGCCACTCCTAGATGGGCCCGGTGTTTGTGTCGGCCACTAGGGTCGCTAATCTTACTCACACAGCTACCTCATTGCGCCTCTTTTTTTCTTTGCGTCATGTGCTGTTTGGGGAGGGTTTTTTGGAAGGGCCATCCTGCGTGACACTGCAGTGCCACTCCTAGATGGGCCCGGTGTTTGTGTCGGCCACTAGGGTCGCTTATCTTACTCACACAGCGACCTCGGTGCAAATTTTAGGACTAAAAATAATATTGTGAGGTGTGAGGTATTCAGAATAGACTGAAAATGAGTGGAAATTATGGTTTTTGAGGTTAATAATACTTTGGGATCAAAATGACCGCCAAATTCTATGATTTAAGCTGTTTTTTAGGTTTTTTGGAAAAAAACACCCGAATCCAAAACACACCCGAATCCGACAAAAAAAATTCGGTGAGGTTTTGCCAAAACGCGGTTGAACCCAAAACACGGCCGCGGAACCGAACCCAAAACCAAAACACAAAACCCGAAAAATTTCCGGCGCTCATCTCTAACTGCAATGCCCGATACATTATAGCACATACAATGCCTGTGACACATTATGCCACACACTGCAATGACCTTGAGACATTATACCACAATGCCCGTGATATAGTATACCATACACCGTAATGCCTGTGACACATACCGCAATGCCCTGCCCGTTATACCCTATGCCACACATCGCAATGCCCGTTATGTATTATGCCACACTGCAATGACCCTGAGACATTATACCACATACCACAATGCCCGTGATATAGTATACCACACACCGTAATGCCTGACACATTATGACACACACCGCAATGTCCGTGATACATTATGCCACACACTGCAATGACCCTGAGACATTATACCACATATCACAATGCCCGCGATATAGTATACCATACACCGTAATGCCTGCGACACATTATGACACACACCGCAATGTCCGTGATACATTATGCCACACACCGTAATGCCCATTACACATTAAGTCCTACAGTAAGGCTTCTAATTACTTTTCAATTACCTGCTCGTTGTCAGGGGTTTCATGCACTGGGTGTCATGCTCGTTGCCAGGGGTTTCATGCTCTTGGTTCCATGCACGGTGCCAGGGGTTTTCATGCTCAGGGTGTCATGCTCGTTGCCAGGGGTTTCATGCACTGGGTGTCATGCTCGTTGCCAGGTGTTTCATGCACTGGGTGTCATGCTCGTTGCCAGATGTTTCATGCACTGGGTGTCATGCTCGTTGCTAGGAGGTAGTCTTTGTTGCTAGGGCTGTGCTCCCAGTGCCACATATGTCCCCAGTGCCAGATATTCCCCCACGGTGCCAGGTACTTACATGCCCCAGTGCCAAATATAGTCGTCCCCCCATGTGCCAGGTACACATATGCCCCCAGTGCCAGATATTCCCCCCCAGTGCCATATATGCCCCCAGTGCCAGATATTCCCCCCAGTGCCATATATGCCCCCCGTGCCATATATGCCCCCAGTGCCAGATACCCCCCCCCAGTGCCATATATGCCCCCAGTGCCAGATATTCCCCCCCAGTGCCATATATGCCCCCAGTGCCAGATATTCCCCCCAGTGCCAGAAATGCCCCAGTGCCAGATATTCCTCCCTCCCCCCCCCCGTGCCATATATGCCCCCAGTGCCAGATATTTACCCCCCCCCCCCGCCGTCGCTTTTTGGAGGGACACGGAGGGCACAGCTCGTCTCTCCTGTGTCCCTCCTGCTGCATCATCTCCGGCGGCCGCGGGTCTAATAGGGGGAAGTGCCGGTTCGTGAGCCAATTAGAGCTCACGGACGGCACTTCCCCCTATTAGACCCGCGGCCGCCGGAGATGATGCAGCAGGAGGGACACAGGGAGGCGCGCTGTGTGCCCTCCGTGTCCCTCCAAAAAGCGGCGGAGGGAAGGAGACTGCAGACTGACATGCGGACGCTCGTCCGCATGTCAGTCTGCTGTAAATCAGTGGCGCCCCCGCAGCCTCTCGCCCCCAAGCCACCGCGAGGACTGCGGGGGCAGTAGTTACGCCACTGGTCCAATCTCATCTGATGATGGAAGCTAAGCAGTGTTGTGCCTGGTTTGTTTTTGGATTTCAAGTCCTGCCTTCTGGTTTGGCCATGGCACCTCGGATATTCACCAAGGTCATGGCCGTGATGACGACCCTTCACCATCAGAGAATCAGGATCCTGCCAAATCTGGACGACTTGCTGATCCTGGTGAACTCCCAAGAGGTTCTCCACAGTTATCTGGAACTGGCGGTCCAATTCCTAAAAGTCCACGGGTGGCTCATCAACTGAAAAAAGTCCTCGCTGGTCCCTGCTCGGAACATTGTGCACCTAGGGGCACTGCTGGACACACACAGCCAACAATTGTTTCTGTCTCCAGAGAAAGTCCTGAAAATTCAGGACAGTATCGTCCTCTCTCGCCCAAGAGTGTTGATACACACAGCGATGCAAGTACTAGACCTCATGGTGTCGGCTTTCGATATGGTAGAGTACGCTCAATTTCATTACCGCCCTCTGCAGAGGTTAATCCTCTCCAAGTGGGACGGCCTGCCTCATCGGATGATGTCTCAAATGATCTCCTTGACTCCGGAGGTTCGTCTGACACTGAGCTGGTGGCTACAGGACCAACAGTTGAGCAGGGGCCATCCCTTCTGGATCTCCAACTGTGTCCTCCTGACAATGGATGCCAGTCTTTTGGGCTGGGCCATGGTGTTGGAGCAACACTTTCTCCAGGGTCGGTGGACCAGGGAGGAATCTCTCCTCCTGATATACATTCTGGAATTGCAGGCAGTGTTCAATTAATTGACACTGGCCCTGCCTCTAGTACAGAACAGGCCTGTTCAAGTACAATCTGACAACGCCACCACGGTAGTGTACACAAATCATCAAGGCGGCACTCGAAACTGCATGGCAAAGCTGGAAGTATCAAAAATCCTCCGTTGGGTAGAAAGTCATCTGACAGCAATATCGGCAGTGTTCATTCCCGGAGTCCTCAACTAGGAAGCGGATTTCCTCAGTCGTCAGGACGTTCACGCTGGAGAGTGGAGAGGCCGCAGCAGAAATGTCTGCACTGGTGTCAGTAGGTGACTGAGGCAGGGATGACTGGGAGATAGTGGGTGACTGAAGCATGTATGAGTGGGAGATAGTGGGTGACTGAGGCCGGGGTGACTGGGAGATAGTGGGTGACAGGGAGATAGTGGGTTACTGAGGGAGGGGTGATAGGAAGGGGTTGGGTAAGTATGGGAAGAAAGTGGGTGACAGGTATAATAAATGACTAAGGCAGGGGTGATAGGGAGATAGTGGATGACTGTGGCAGGGGTGACAGGGACAGTAAGAGACTGAGGCAGGGGTGACAGGGATAGTGGCTGACTGAGGCAGGGGTGACTGGGAGATAGTGGGTGACTGAGGCAGGGTTGACAGGGATAGTGGGTGACTGAAGCAGGGGTGATAGGGTGACAGTGGGTGACTAAAGCAGGGGTGACTGGTATAGTGGGTGACTGAGGCAGGGATCGCAGATATAGTGGTTGACTGAGGCAGCGGTGACTGGGAGATAGTGGGTAACTGAGGCAGGGGTGACAGGGAAAGTGTGTGACTCAGGCAGGGGTGATAGGGAGATAGTGGGTTGCATATCTCTGCCTCACTGCAGCAGCACATTCCTGCTTCAATGACAGCAGCACATCCCTACCTCACTTATAGCAGCACATCCCTGCCTCGCTGACAGCAGCACATCCCTGCCTCGCTGACAGCAGCACATCCCTGCCTCGCTGACAGCAGCACATCCCTGCTTCACTGACAGCAGCACATCCCTGCTTCGCTGACAGCAGCACATCCCTGCTTCGCTGACAGCAGCACATCCCTGCCTCGCTGACAGCAGCACATCCCTGTCTCGCTGACAGCAGCACAGCACTGCTTCGCTGACAGCAGCACATCACTGCTTCACTACCAGCAGCACATCCCTGCCTCACTGGCAGCAGCACATCCCTGCCTTACTGACAGCTGTATATAGGGCCTAATTCAGACCTGATCCCTGCTGTGCATATTCACACAACAGGAGATCAGGTCTGAAGTGCGTGTGTGCTGGTGCCGCAGTGCACCGGCACATGCCAGAGATGCGATCAGCATCTCTGCCCAGTGAGCGCCTCTGCCTGATTGACAGGCAGAGGCGGTCACTGGGCAGGAGGAGTCGGGCCAGCGGCGTTGTGCCGACATTTTGGGGGCACAGTCAGGACAACGCAGACATGACCGGACCGTATGGGGGCGGGCCGTGACGGCTGCGTGACCCGGACAGCAACGGGCCTTATTTACTAAAATCTCAGATAAATTTTATGGCATTTATGTGCAGTCTAGTTTGCACAGTTGATAGAGTGTTGATCTTGCACTATCAATGTAAGCCTCACATAGGTTTGATACACATGTAAGTTTGTTTTTATTTTACTACATTGTGGTTTGTGGCTCTATACCATGTAATGCATGTCTTTTAACAGTAGTCAAGTCTTCCAATGTGCTTGTTAGTGAAACCCAATAGATAGCTTTATTTTATTTTGTTCTTCAAATATTGAATGCATATGTCTTATAACTTTTTTTTTTTCAATATACAGGTTGAGTATCTGTATATACATTTTTATTATAAGATTTTCAATGACACAAGTACATCCAAGTTTGCAGATTATGGATTGTGAAGGACAAATCAACCATATAAACAATTTAAGCAATTTAAATTGCATGCAGGTAGTAGAATATCAAACTCCTTGGATGAGAGGTTGGTCGTAATAAACTAGGATAGAAAAGAATAAAGTAGAAAATAAGATTTTAAACCTACCGGTAAATCTTTCTTCTCGTAGTAGTCCGTAGAGGATGCTGGGGACTCCGTAAGGACCATGGGGATAGACGGGCTCCACAGGAGACATGGGCACTTTAAGAAAGACTTTAGTTCTGGGTGTGCACTGGCTCCTCCCTCTATGCCACAGTTAGAGAAACTGTGCCAGAGGAGACGGACAGTATGAGGAAAGGATTTTATCCAGGGCAAGATTCATACCAGCCACACCAATCACACCGTATAACTTGTGATAAACTACCCAGTTATCAGTATGAAAAAACAACATAGCATCAGTGCAGGACCGATGCAACTATAACATAACCCTTATTGAAGCAATAACTATATACAAGTATTGCAGAAGTAGTCCGCACTTGGGACGGGCGCCCAGCATCATCTACGGACTACGAGAAAAAAGATTTACCAGTAGGTTTAAAATCTTATTTTCTCTAACGTCCTAGAGGATGCTGGGGACTCCGTAAGGACCATGGGGATTATACCAATGCTCCAAAACGGGCGGGAGAGTGCGGATGACTCTGCAGCACCGATTGAGCAAACATGAGTTCCTCCTCAGCCAGGGTATCAAACTTATAGTATTTTGCAAAGGTGTGTGAACCCGACCAAGTAGCAGCTTGACACAGCTGTAGTGCCGAGACCCCTCGGGCAGCCGCCCAAGAAGAGCCCACTTTCCTCGTGGAATGGGCCTTGACCGATTTCAGTAACTGCAATCCAGCCATAGAATGCGCTTGCTGAATCGTGTTACAAATCCGGCGAGCAATAGCCTGCTTTGAAGCAGGGGCACCAATCTTGTTGGTTGCATACAGGACAAACAGCGCTTCAGTTTTCCTGACTCTAGCCGTCCTGGCCACGTAAATTTTCAAAGCCCTAACCACATCAAGTAACTCGGAATCCTCCAAGTCACGCGTAGCCACAGGCACCACAATAGGTTGGTTCATATGAAAAGATGAGACCACTTTTGGTAGGAATTGAGGACGGGTCTGCAATTCCGCTCTATCCACATGGAATACCAAATATGGGCTTTTATGTGACAAAGCCCGCTAATTCCGACACTCGCCTAGCCGAAGCCAAGGCTAATAACATGACCACCTTCCATGTGAGATATTTTAACTCCACTGTTTTAAGTGGTTCAAACCAGTGTAATTTTAGAAAACTTAACACCACGTTAAGGTCCCAAGGTGCCACCGGAGGCACAAAAGGAGGCTGAATATGCAGCACTCCTTTTACAAAAGTCTGAACTTCTGGAAGAGAAGCCAATTCTTTTTGAAAGAAAATGGATAAGGCTGAAATCTGGACCTTAATAGAGCCTAATTTTAGGCCCAAATTCACTCCAGTTTGTAGGAAGTGAAGGAAACGGCCCAGATGGAATTCTTCCGTAGGAGCATTCCTGGCCTCACACCAAGAAACATAATTTCGCCATATACGGTGTAATGTTTTAACGTTACATCCTTCCTAGCCTTTATCAGCGTAGGATGACCTCAACCGGAATGCTAGGATCCGGCATTCAACCGCCATGCCGTCAAATGCAGCTGCGGTAAGTCTTGGAACAGACAGGGCCCCTGATGCAACAGGTCCTGTCTTAGAGGGAGAGGCCACAGATCTTCTGTGAGCATTTCCTGCAGATCCGGATACCAGGTCCTCCGTGGCCAATCTGGAACAATGAGGATTGTTCTCACTCCTCTTTGTCTTATTATCCTCAACACCTTGGGTATGAGAGGAAGAGGAGGAAATACATAGACCGACCGAACACCCACGGTGTCACTAGGGCGTCTACAGCTACTGCCTGAGGGTCTCTTGACCTTGCGCAATACCTCTGTAGCTTTTTGTTGAGCCGGGACGGCATCATGTCTATCTGTGGCAGTTCCCACCGACTTGTAATCTGTGCAAAGACTTCCTGATGAAGTCCCCACTCTCCCGGATGTAGGTCGTGTCTGCTGAGGATGTCTGCTTCCCAGTTGTCCACTCCCGGAATGAACACTGCTGACAGTGCGCTTGCGTGATTCTCCACCCAGCGAAGAATTCTGGTGGCTTGTGCCATCGCCACTCTGCTTCTTGTGCCGCCTTGGCGGTTTACATGAGCCACTGCGGTAGACGTTGTCTGACTGGATCAGAACCGGTTGGTCGCAAAGTAAGGTCTCCCGCTTGACGTAGGGCATTGTATATGGCCCTTAGTTCCAGGATGTTGATGTGAAGACAAGTCTCTTGACTTGACCAAAGACCTTGGAAATTTCTTCCCTGTGTGACTGCTCCCCAACCTTGGAGGCTTGCGTCTGTGGTCACCAGGATCCAGCCCTGAATGCTGAATCTGCGTCCCTCGAGAAGGTGAGCACTCTGCAGCCACCACAAGAGTGATACCCTGACCCCTGGGGGACAGGGTGATCAACCAATGCATCTGTAAATGTGACCCGGACCACTTGTCCAGTAGGTCCCATTGGAAAGTCCTCGCATGGAACCTGCCGAATGGAATGGCCTCGTATGATGCCACCATCTTTCCCAGGACTCGAGTGCAGTGATGCACTGACACCTGTTTTGGTTTCAATAGGTTCCTGACAAGAGTCATGAGTTCCTGGGCCTTTTCTATCAGGAGATAAACCCTCTTCTGGTCTGTGTCCAGAATCATGCCCAAGAAAGACAGACGAGTAGTAGGAATCAACTGCGACTTCGGGATATTGAGAATCCAGCCGTGTTGCTGTAACACTTTCAGTGAAAGTGATACGCTGTTCAGCAACTGCTCTCTTGATCTCGCTTTTATGAGATCGCCCAAGTACGGGATAATTGTGACACCTTGCTTGCACAGGAGCACCATCATTTCCGCCATTACCTTGGTGAAAATTCTCAGGGCCATGGAGAGACCAAACAGCAACGTCTGAAATTGGCAATGACAGTCCTGTACCGCAAATCTGAGTTACGCCTGATGAGGTGGATAAATGGGGACATGAAGGTATGCATCCTGTACACAAATGCGGACAACAGGTGTCAAGCCGTGTGTTGCCTTTGTCAAGCTGTAATAAGTAGGGATAAGGACGTTAACCACCTCGGAACATCCTCCCTTATACGTCACCTGCAGCGCATTCATCATAAGTCAGTGACAAGTTCAAAAACTTTGGATGACAGTGGAAGCAGTCCACTAACCACTAAATCCCTTCCTCTTGTAACCAAGCTCCTGCAAACCACACCACCAACTCCCTCAGTGTCAATTTCCTCCTTAGACAGGAGAGCCAATAGTCCTGCAGGCCATGTCACTGGCAAGTCTGACGAGTCCTCTCCTGCCTGGGATTCCTCCGATGCATCCTTGAGTGTAACGCCTACTGCTGCTGGCGCTGCTGTTGTTGCTGCTGGGAGTCGATCGTCATCCCAGAGGGGAAGTCGGAAGACCACTTGTACTTCTTCCAGTAAGCAATTGACTGTCCAACAGTCCTTTGCGAGGAAGATGAAATATCACAGCAGTCATCCTGCTGCAAAGCGGATAACTCAGGTCTGGGTGGTGAGAAACGTGGTTCCGGTATCCATCGTTAATTTAGAGGCAACTAGAGACTTGATTGAGGTACTGTGTCCCCGGTACTAAATACCCACTAGGTTCCATTTCTCTAGGCAGGCGATACCGAAAATGTACACAGACCTCAGAAAAAGAGTCACCAGTGTCCTAAAAAATGCAGTTGTACCCAATGTCCACTTGTCTGTGGTTAAGTGGAGCAGGGCAGACTCAGGACTATATGACTGTGACAGCCCACTGGGTAGATGTATTGCCTCCCGCAGCAAGAACAGCAGCGGCGGCACCAGTAGCAGCATCTCGCAATTGCCAACTCATTCCTAGGCAGGCTACGCTTTGTATCACCGCTTTCCATAAGAGGCACACAGCTGACAACCACTTACGGAAACTGAGGAACATCATCGCAGAATGGCTTACCCCAATTGAACTCTCCTGGGGATTTGTGACATCGGACAACGCCACCAATATTGTGCGTGCATTACATCTGGGCAAATTCCAGCACGTCCCATGTTTTGCACATACATTGAACTTGGTGGTGCAGAATTATTTAAAAAACGACAGGGGCGTGCAAGAGATGCTGTCGGTGGCCCGAAGAATTGCGGGCCACTTTCTGCCTTCAGCCACCGCATGCCGAAGACTGGAGCACCACCAAACATTCCTGAACCTGCCCTGCCATCATCTGAAGCAAGAGGTGGTAACGAGGTGGAATTCAACCCTCTATATGCTTCAGAGGATGGAGGAGCAGCAAAAGGCCATTCAAGCCTATACATCTGCCCACGATATAGGCAAAGGAGGGGGAATGCACCTGACTCAAGCGCAGTGGAGAATGATTTCAACGTTGTGCAAGGTTCTGCAACCCTTTGAACTTTCCACACGTGAAGTCAGTTCAGACACTGCCAGCCTGAGTCAGGTCATTCCCCTCATCAGGCTTTTGCAGAAGAAGCTGGAGACATTGAAGGAGGAGCTAAAACAGAGCGATTCAACTAGGCATGTGGGACTTGTGGATGGAGCCCTTAATTTGCTTAACCAGGATTCAATCTGTTGAAATCAGAGCACTACATTTTGGCCGCCGTGCTCGATCCTAGATTTAAAACCTACATTGTATCTCTCTTTCCGGCAGACACAAGTCTGCAGAGGTTCAAAGACCTGCTGGTGAGAAAATTGTCAAGTCAAGCGGAACGTGACCCGTCAACAGCTCCTCCTTCACATTCTCCCGCAACTGGGGGTGCGAGAAAAAGGCTAAGAATTCCGAGCCCACCCGCTGGCGGTGATGCAGGGCAGTCTGGAGTGAGTGCTGACATCTGGTCCAGACTGAATGACCTGGCAACGATTACTGACATGTCGTCTACTGTCACTGCATATGATTCTGTCACCTTTGAAAGAATGGTGGAGAAAAAGAGGCAATTTGGAGGCCCTTGCACAAACTGGCTTTATTCTACCTAAGTTGCCCTCCCTCCAGTGTGTACTCCGAAAGAGTGTTTAGTGCGGCCGCTCACCTTGTCAGCAATCGGCGTACAAGGTTACTTCCAGAAAATGTGGAGAAGATGATGATCATCAAAATTAATTATAATCAATTCCTCCGTGGAGACATTCACCAGCAATTGCCTCCAGAAAGTACACAGGGATCTGAGATGGTGGATTCCAGTGGGGACGAATTAATAATCTGTGAGGAGGGGGATGTACACAGTGAAAGGGGTGAGGAATCGGAGGATGATGAGGTGGACATCTTGCCTCTGTAGAGCCAGTTTGTGCAAGGAGAGATTGATTGATTCTTTTTTGGTGGGGGCCCAAACCAACCAGTCATTTCAGTCAGTCGTGTGGCAGACCCTGTCGCTGAAATGATGGGTTCGTCAATGTTTTTCTTTTTAATCTAAACCCCTGCAGTTTTCTGTAAGCATCTGCTTCGCAATGATGATCAACAAGTCACAAGGGAAAACACTCAGGGCTGGAGGCGTAGATCTTAGGACCAGCTGCTACAAGCATGGCAGAGGTGTCACTATCACTGGTGACACCCAGAGAGGCGGCGAGGGAGATTGTAATGCAGTGCGCGCAGATAAGCAGCGCAATGGTAAAAAGGAGGCATGGTCTCATAGGTAGGGGCGTGGCCTGAATCACCATTTTGTTGCTGCGGGTATCCCGGGGGTTGGGGGCTGTACCCGGGGGACTAGTGTGTGAGTGGTGCTGGCTCCTGCACAGTGACAGAAACTGGGTGTTGCACGTAATGTCACAGTAAAACACCCATATTCTGTCACTGAAGAAGAGCCGGCACTTTGGTGTCACCCCACTTGGCGGGTGACACTCGGGTGTGTGCCGCAACCCCGTTGTGATGCCACTGACCCATGGGAAGCTTTACGTGGCTTACCCATGTGTTAGTAGCCCCAAGCATCTTTTGTGTTAGTCCCTGAAGAAAAACTTCAAATATTGTTTACAATTTTGTAATCAATGGCCTAATTCAGTAAGGATTGCAAATTCTGCTAAGTAACAGAATTTGCAATCCTTTGGTTCGCATGCTGGGGCCACCCATCACAGGGCATGGCCACCCAGCATGCCGCCTCCCTTCTTGACCACGCTGAAATTGCAGTCTCAGTGCAGTTCAGCGTGATCATAAAAAATGGGTTAGCCTCCTGTTGGTGCAGACTGTACGTGTGCGCAGGAAGCCGCCACCATTTTTGTGATCGCAACGGCTGCATGTGATGTCATGCAGCCGCTCTGACCACGCCTCCTGTTTCTCCGTTGAAGCCCTGCCCCCGCACCGCTCCATCTCCGACTTTGAAATGGAGTGTTGCTGACCCCCCCCCCCCCCCCCCGCACCGATTGACAGTCACAGAAAATGCAGGCGCATGCGTATGCTCTTAGCAATTTTTGCAGTTGGATTGCTTATTGTGATTGCAATCCAACCTGAATCAGGCTCTATTACCTATCACAATGCACTGCAGGTAGTACAAAATGGGGTTAATATAGGAGAAAACCCCCCAGAGCTGTGCTCCTTAACTGTCCCTGGTGGCTAGTGGAGCGGCTGCCCAGTAATCAGTGTCCACGCCAGTGCGCACACGGCCCGCCCCCTACAGCCATGCTGGATCATGGTATAGTGTGGGCACAGAAGCCCCTTACCTCCCTTTCATCAGCGGCCTCGTGATCCCGGAGGGCGGTGTGTGTGTGACTGACCTTAGGAAGAAACCGGAGCCTCCGCTGCAGTGACCCAGCAACCAGGGCACGGGAGTATACTGCGCCGCTGGGAGTGATGGAGCTGCAGTAAAGATGTCTATTAGACCTAGCCTGCTGCAGCCCTTGTACATTCTTATAAAAAAAGTTCTTCTTTTCTTGTCAAAATTAATAGCTAAGTATAGGCTGCCTGAGGCAGCCCCCTGTTAAGTGTCCTGCTACTGAAGGCACCAACTACAAACTGAGCTCCCTGTTCATGGAAGCGAGGTTATAGAGCAGGGGGCGCTGAGCATCTTGGGAACAGTCAAAAGCTTTGAGCCTGTTGGTGCCTCAGATCAAGATCCTACTCTACACCACAATGTGAATCCTTGTGGAGTCCAGTGTACCCCACAGAAGAAATGAATGTGTCACACCCATTGGCAGCAACATTAGAATAGCTGCTGATGGGCACAATTGAGAAAGGAAGGGGGAAAAACATTTGAATCCAGCACATATATGTAATTTGAATATGTAATTTGTACCTTCCTACTTTAAAATGTAATGGATGAACCTCACCCTGTGAGAACTATCTTCATGATCAAGAGATCTCATATGCAAGATAAGTATGTGTTGGCAGAGGCGCTCACTGGGCAGAGATGCTGATCGCATCTCTGGCATGTGCCGGTGCACTGCGGCACCAGCACACACACACACACACACACACTTCAGACCTGATCTCCAGTTGTGTGAATATGCACAGCAGAGATCAGGTCTGAATACAGCTGTCAGTAAGGCAGGGATCTGCTGCTGCCAGTGAGGCAGGGATGTGCTGCTGTCAGTGAAGCAGTGATCTGCTGCTGCCAGTGAGGCAGGGATCTGCTGCTGCCAGTGAGGCAGGGATGTGCTGCTATAAGTGAGGCAGGTATGTGCTGCTGTCAATGAGGCAGGGATGTGCTGCTGTCAGTGAAGCAGGGATGTGCTGCTGTCAGCGAGGCAGTGATCTGCTGCCCACTATCTCCCTATCACCCCTGCCTGAGTCACACACTTTCCCTGTCACCCCTGCCCCAGTTACCCACTATCTCCCAGTCACCGCTGCCTCAGTTAACCACTATACCTGCGACCCCTGCCTCAGTCACCCACTATACCAGTCACCCCTGCTTTAGTCACCCACTATCTCTGTCACCCCTGCCTCAGTCAACCACTATCTCCATATCACCCCTACCTCAGTCACCCACTATCCCTGTCACCTCTGCCTCAGTCACCCACTGTCACCCTATCACCCCTGCCTCAGTCACCCACTATCCCTGTCACCCCTGCCTCAGTCTCCTACTGTCCCTGTCACCCCTGCCACAGTCATCCACTATATCCCTATCACCCCTGCCTTAGTCACTGACTATCTCCCAGTCACCCCGGCCTCAGTCACCCACTATCTCCCAGTCATACATGCTTCAGTCACCCACTATCTCCCAGTCATCCCTGCCTCAGTCACCTACTGACACCAGTGCAGACATTTCTGCTGCGGCCTCTCCACTCTCCAGCGTGAACGTACTGACGACTGAGGAAATCCGCTTCCCAGTTGAGGACTCCGGGAATGAACACTGCCGATATTGCTTGCAGATGACGTTCTACCCAACTGAGGATTTTTGATACTTTTAGCTTTGCCATGCAATTTCGAGTGCCGCCTTGATGATTTGTGTACACTACCGTGGTGTCGTTGTCCGATTGTACTTGAACAGGCCTGTTCTGTACTAGAGGCAGGGCCAGTGTCAATGAATTGAACACTGCCCGCAATTCCAGAATGTTTATCGGGAGGAGAGATTCCTCCCTGGTCCACCGATGGTGAAGGGTCGTTAAAGCCTCCTGTTAGGCCATCATCTACACGACATAGCCCTGAATTTTCCAATGCGCAGCTCTTTGCAATAGAGAGATATTGGCAAGGAAAAGCTGTCTTGTACCATTGCATTTTTCTCCCAAACGAAGGACACTAGAAAGAAAATTTTAAAGCCTCCTGTTAGGCCATCATCTACACGACATAGCCCTGAATTTTCCAATGCGCAGCTCTTTGCAAAAGAGAGATATTGGCAAGGAAAAGCTGTCTTGTACCTTTGCATTTTTCTCCCAAACGAAGGAAACTAGAAAGAAAATTTTAAAGCCTCCTGTTAGGCCATCATCTACACGACATAGCCCTGAATTTTCCAATGCGCAGCTCTTTGCAAAAGAGAGATATTGGCAAGGAAAAGCTGTCTTGTACCATTGCATTTTTCTCCCAAACGAAGGACACTAGAAAGAAAATTTTAAAGCCTCCTGTTAGGCCATCATTTACACGACATAGCCCTGAATTTTCCAATGCGTAGCTCTTTGCAAAAGAGAGATATTGGCAAGGAAAAGCTGTCTTGTACCTTTGCATTTTTCTCCCAAACGAAGGACGCTAGAAAGAAAATTTTAAAGCCTCCTGTTAGGCCATCATCTACACGACATAGCCCTGAATTTTCCAATGCGCAGCTCTTTGCAAAAGAGAGATATTGGCAAGGAAAAGCTGTCTTGTACCTTTGCATTTTTCTCCCAAACGAAGGAAACTAGAAAGAAAATTTTAAAGCCTCCTGTTAGGCCATCATCTACACGACATAGCCCTGAATTTTCCAATGCGCAGCTCTTTGCAAAAGAGAGATATTGGCAAGGAAAAGCTGTCTTGTACCATTGCATTTTTCTCCCAAACGAAGGACACTAGAAAGAAAATTTTAAAGCCTCCTGTTAGGCCATCATCTACACGACATAGCCCTGAATTTTCCAATGCGCAGCTCTTTGCAAAAGAGAGATATTGGCAAGGAAAAGCTGTCTTGTACCTTTGCATTTTTCTCCCAAACGAAGGTCACTAGAAAGAAAATGTTAAAGCCTCCTGTTAGGCCATCATTTACACGACATAGCCCTGAATTTTCCAATGCGCAGCTCTTTGCAAAAGAGAGATATTGGCAAGGAAAAGCTGTCTTGTACCATTGCATTTTTCTCCCAAACGAAGGACACTAGAAAGAACATTTTAAAGCCTCCTGTTAGGCCATCATCTACACGACATAGCCCTGAATTTTCCAATGCGCAGCTCTTTGCAAAAGAGAGATATTGGCAAGGAAAAGCTGTCTTGTACCATTGCATTTTTCTCCCAAACGAAGGACACTAGAAAGAACATTTTAAAGCCTCCTGCTAGGCCATCATCTACACGACATAGCCCTGAATTTTCCAATGCGCAGCTCTTTGCAATAGAGAGATATTGGCAAGGAAAAGCTGTCTTGTACCATTGCATTTTTCTCCCAAACGAAGGACACTAGAAAGAAAATTTTAAAGCCTCCTGTTAGGCCATCATCTACACGACATAGCCCTGAATTTTCCAATGCGCAGCTCTTTGCAAAAGAGAGATATTGGCAAGGAAAAGCTGTCTTGTACCTTTGCATTTTTCTCCAAAACGAAGGTCACTAGAAAGAAAATTTTAAAGCCTCCTGTTAGGCCATCATCTACACGACATAGCCCTGAATTTTCCAATGCGTAGCTCTTTGCAAAAGAGAGATATTGGCAAGGAAAAGCTGTCTTGTACCTTTGCATTTTTCTCCCAAACGAAGGACACTAGAAAGAAAATTTTAAAGCCTCCTGTTAGGCCATCATCTACACGACATAGCCCTGAATTTTCCAATGCGCAGCTCTTTGCAAAAGAGAGATATTGGCAAGGAAAAGCTGTCTTGTACCTTTGCATTTTTCTCCCAAACGAAGGTCACTAGAAAGAAAATTTTAAAGCCTCCTGTTAGGCCATCATCTACACGACATAGCCCTGAATTTTCCAATGCGTAGCTCTTTGCAAAAGAGAGATATTGGCAAGGAAAAGCTGTCTTGTACCATTGCATTTTTCTCCCAAACGAAGGACACTAGAAAGAACATTTTAAAGCCTGCTGTTAGGCCATCATCTACACGACATAGCCCTGAATTTTCCAATGCGCAGCTCTTTGCAAAAGAGAGATATTGGCAAGGAAAAGCTGTCTTGTACCTTTGCATTTTTCTCCCAAACGAAGGTCACTAGAAAGAAAATTTTAAAGCCTCCTGTTAGGCCATCATCTACACGACATAGCCCTGAATTTTCCAATGCGCAGCTCTTTGCAAAAGAGAGATATTGGCAAGGAAAAGCTGTCTTGTACCATTGCATTTTTCTCCCAAACGAAGGACACTAGAAAGAAAATTTTAAAGCCTCCTGTTTGGCCATCATCTACACGACATAGCCCTGAATTTTCCAATGCGCAGCTCTTTGCAAAAGAGAGATATTGGCAAGGAAAAGCTGTCTTGTACCATTGCATTTTTCTCCCAAACGAAGGACACTAGAAAGAAAATGTTAAAGCCTCCTGTTAGGCCATCATCTACACGACATAGCCCTGAATTTTCCAATGCGCAGCTCTTTGCAAAAGAGAGATATTGGCAAGGAAAAGCTGTCTTGTACCTTTGCATTTTTCTCCCAAACGAAGGTCACTAGAAAGAAAATTTTAAAGCCCCCTGTTAGGCCATCATCTACACGACATAGCCCTGAATTTTCCAATGCGCAACTCTTTGCAAAAGAGAGATATTGGCAAGGAAAAGCTGTCTTGTACCATTGCATTTTTCTCCCAAACGAAGGACACTAGAAAGAAAATGTTAAAGCCTCCTGTTAGGCCATCATCTACACGACATAGCCCTGAATTTTCCAATGCGCAGCTCTTTGCAAAAGAGAGATATTGGCAAGGAAAAGCTGTCTTGTACCTTTGCATTTTTCTCCCAAACGAAGGTCACTAGAAAGAAAATTTTAAAGCCTCCTGTTAGGCCATCATCTACACGACATAGCCCTGAATTTTCCAATGCGCAGCTCTTTGCAAAAGAGAGATATTGGCAAGGAAAAGCTGTCTTGTACCATTGCATTTTTCTCCCAAACGAAGGACACTAGAAAGAAAATTTTAAAGCCTCCTGTTAGGCCATCATCTACACGACATAGCCCTGAATTTTCCAATGCGCAGCTCTTTGCAAAAGAGAGATATTGGCAAGGAAAAGCTGTCTTGTACCTTTGCATTTTTCTCCCAAACGAAGGTCACTAGAAAGAAAATGTTAAAGCCTCCTGTTAGGCCATCATCTACACGACATAGCCCTGAATTTTCCAATGCGTAGCTCTTTGCAAAAGAGAGATATTGGCAAGGAAAAGCTGTCTTGTACCTTTGCATTTTTCTCCCAAACGAAGGACACTAGAAAGAAAATTTTAAAGCCTCCTGTTAGGCCATCATCTACACGACATAGCCCTGAATTTTCCAATGCGCAGCTCTTTGCAAAAGAGAGATATTGGCAAGGAAAAGCTGTCTTGTACCTTTGCATTTTTCTCCCAAAATTCAGGGCTATGTCGTGTAGATGATGGCCTAACAGGAGGCTTTAAAATGTTCTTTCTAGTGTCCTTCGTTTGGGAGAAAAATGCAATGGTACAAGACAGCTTTTCCTTGCCAATATCTCTCTTTTGCAAAGAGCTGCGCATTGGAAAATTCAGGGCTATGTCGTGTAGATGATGGCCTAACAGGAGGCTTTAAAATTTTCTTTCTAGTGTCCTTCGTTTGGGAGAAAAATGCAAAGGTACAAGACAGCTTTTCCTTGCCAATATCTCTCTTTTGCAAAGAGCTGCGCATTGGAAAATTCAGGGCTATGTCGTGTAGATGATGGCCTAACAGGAGGCTTTAAAATTTTCTTTCTAGTGTCCTTCGTTTGGGAGAAAAATGCAAAGGTACAAGACAGCTTTTCCTTGTAAATATCTCTCTTTTGCAAAGAGCTACGCATTGGAAAATTCAGGGCTATGTGGTGTAGATGATGGCCTAACAGGAGGCTTTAAAATTTTCTTTCTAGTGACCTTCGTTTGGGAGAAAAATGCAAAGGTACAAGACAGCTTTTCCTTGCCAATATCTCTCTTTTGCAAAGAGCTGCGCATTGGAAAATTCAGGGCTATGTCGTGTAGATGATGGCCTAACAGCAGGCTTTAAAATGTTCTTTCTAGTGTCCTTCGTTTGGGAGAAAAATGCAATGGTACAAGACAGCTTTTCCTTGCCAATATCTCTCTTTTGCAAAGAGCTGCGCATTGGAAAATTCAGGGCTATGTCGTGTAGATGATGGCCTAACAGGAGGCTTTAAAATGTTCTTTCTAGTGACCTTCGTTTGGGAGAAAAATGCAAAGGTACAAGACAGCTTTTCCTTGCCAATATCTCTCTTTTGCAAAGAGCTGCGCATTGGAAAATTCAGGGCTATGTCGTGTAGATGATGGCCTAACAGGAGGCTTTAAAATTTTCTTTCTAGCGTCCTTCGTTTGGGAGAAAAATGCAAAGGTACAAGACGGCTTCTCCTTGCCAATATCTCTCTTTTGCAAAGAGCTACGCATTGGAAAATTCAGGGCTATGTCGTGTAGATGATGGCCTAACAGGAGGCTTTAAAATTTTCTTTCTAGTGTCCTTCGTTTGGGAGAAAAATGCAATGGTACAAGACAGCTTTTCCTTGCCAATATCTCTCTTTTGCAAAGAGCTGCGCATTGGAAAATTCAGGGCTATGTCGTGTAGATGATGGCCTAACAGGAGGCTTTAAAATTTTCTTTCTAGTTTCCTTCGTTTGGGAGAAAAATGCAAAGGTACAAGACAGCTTTTCCTTGCCAATATCTCTCTTTTGCAAAGAGCTGCGCATTGGAAAATTCAGGGCTATGTCGTGTAGATGATGGCCTAACAGGAGGCTTTAAAATTTTCTTTCTAGCGTCCTTCGTTTGGGAGAAAAATGCAAAGGTACAAGACAGCTTTTCCTTGCCAATATCTCTCTTTTGCAAAGAGCTACGCATTGGAAAATTCAGGGCTATGTCGTGTAGATGATGGCCTAACAGGAGGCTTTAAAATTTTCTTTCTAGTGTCCTTCGTTTGGGAGAAAAATGCAATGGTACAAGACAGCTTTTCCTTGCCAATATCTCTCTTTTGCAAAGAGCTGCGCATTGGAAAATTCAGGGCTATGTCGTGTAGATGATGGCCTAACAGGAGGCTTTAAAATTTTCTTTCTAGTTTCCTTCGTTTGGGAGAAAAATGCAAAGGTACAAGACAGCTTTTCCTTGCCAATATCTCTCTTTTGCAAAGAGCTGCGCATTGGAAAATTCAGGGCTATGTCGTGTAGATGATGGCCTAACAGGAGGCTTTAAAATTTTCTTTCTAGTGTCCGTTTGGGAGAAAAATGCAATGGTACAAGACAGCTTTTCCTTGCCAATATCTCTCTATTGCAAAGAGCTGCGCATTGGAAAATTCAGGGCTATGTCGTGTAGATGATGGCCTAACAGGAGGCTTTAAAATGTTCTTTCTAGTGTCCTTCGTTTGGGAGAAAAATGCAATGGTACAAGACAGCTTTTCCTTGCCAATATCTCTCTTTTGCAAAGAGCTGCGCATTGGAAAATTCAGGGCTATGTCGTGTAGATGATGGCCTAACAGGAGGCTTTAAAATGTTCTTTCTAGTGTCCTTCGTTTGGGAGAAAAATGCAATGGTACAAGACAGCTTTTCCTTGCCAATATCTCTCTTTTGCAAAGAGCTGCGCATTGGAAAATTCAGGGCTATGTCGTGTAGATGATGGCCTAACAAGAGGCTTTAAAATTTTCTTTCTAGTGTCCTTCGTTTGGGAGAAAAATGCAATGGTACAAGACAGCTTTTCCTTGCCAATATCTCTCTTTTGCAAAGAGCTGCGCATTGGAAAATTCAGGGCTATGTCGTGTAGATGATGGCCTAACAGCAGGCTTTAAAATGTTCTTTCTAGTGTCCTTCGTTTGGGAGAAAAATGCAATGGTACAAGACAGCTTTTCCTTGCCAATATCTCTCTTTTGCAAAGAGCTGCGCATTGGAAAATTCAGGGCTATGTCGTGTAGGTGATGGCCTAACAGGAGGCTTTAAAATTTTCTTTCTAGTGTCCTTCGTTTGGGAGAAAAATGCAAAGGTACAAGACAGCTTTTCCTTGCCAATATCTCTCTTTTGCAAAGAGCTACGCATTGGAAAATTCAGGGCTATGTCGTGTAGATGATGGCCTAACAGGAGGCTTTAAAATTTTCTTTCTAGTGACCTTCGTTTGGGAGAAAAATGCAAAGGTACAAGACAGCTTTTCCTTGCCAATATCTCTCTTTTGCAAAGAGCTGCGCATTGGAAAATTCAGGGCTATGTCGTGTAGATGATGGCCTAACAAGAGGCTTTAAAATTTTCTTTCTAGTGTCCTTCGTTTGGGAGAAAAATGCAATGGTACAAGACAGCTTTTCCTTGCCAATATCTCTCTTTTGCAAAGAGCTGCGCATTGGAAAATTCAGGGCTATGTCGTGTAGATGATGGCCTAACAGCAGGCTTTAAAATGTTCTTTCTAGTGTCCTTCGTTTGGGAGAAAAATGCAATGGTACAAGACAGCTTTTCCTTGCCAATATCTCTCTTTTGCAAAGAGCTGCGCATTGGAAAATTCAGGGCTATGTCGTGTAGGTGATGGCCTAACAGGAGGCTTTAAAATTTTCTTTCTAGTGTCCTTCGTTTGGGAGAAAAATGCAAAGGTACAAGACAGCTTTTCCTTGCCAATATCTCTCTTTTGCAAAGAGCTACGCATTGGAAAATTCAGGGCTATGTCGTGTAGATGATGGCCTAACAGGAGGCTTTAAAATTTTCTTTCTAGTGACCTTCGTTTGGGAGAAAAATGCAAAGGTACAAGACAGCTTTTCCTTGCCAATATCTCTCTTTTGCAAAGAGCTGCGCATTGGAAAATTCAGGGCTATGTCGTGTAGATGATGGCCTAACAGGAGGCTTTAAAATTTTCTTTCTAGTGTCCTTCGTTTGGGAGAAAAATGCAATGGTACAAGACAGCTTTTCCTTGCCAATATCTCTCTTTTGCAAAGAGCTGCGCATTGGAAAATTCAGGGCTATGTCGTGTAGATGATGGCCTAACAGGAGGCTTTAAAATTTTCTTTCTAGTTTCCTTCGTTTGGGAGAAAAATGCAAAGGTACAAGACAGCTTTTCCTTGCCAATATCTCTCTTTTGCAAAGAGCTGCGCATTGGAAATTCAGGGCTATGTCGTGTAGATGATGGCCTAACAGGAGGCTTTAAAATTTTCTTTCTAGTGTCCTTCGTTTGGGAGAAAAATGCAATGGTACAAGACAGCTTTTCCTTGCCAATATCTCTCTTTTGCAAAGAGCTGCGCATTGGAAAATTCAGGGCTATGTCGTGTAGATGATGGCCTAACAGGAGGCTTTAAAATTTTCTTTCTAGTGTCCTTCGTTTGGGAGAAAAATGCAAAGGTACAAGACAGCTTTTCCTTGTAAATATCTCTCTTTTGCAAAGAGCTACGCATTGGAAAATTCAGGGCTATGTGGTGTAGATGATGGCCTAACAGGAGGCTTTAAAATTTTCTTTCTAGTGACCTTCGTTTGGGAGAAAAATGCAAAGGTACAAGACAGCTTTTCCTTGCCAATATCTCTCTTTTGCAAAGAGCTGCGCATTGGAAAATTCAGGGCTATGTCGTGTAGATGATGGCCTAACAGCAGGCTTTAAAATGTTCTTTCTAGTGTCCTTCGTTTGGGAGAAAAATGCAATGGTACAAGACAGCTTTTCCTTGCCAATATCTCTCTTTTGCAAAGAGCTGCGCATTGGAAAATTCAGAGCTATGTCGTGTAGATGATGGCCTAACAGGAGGCTTTAAAATTTTCTTTCTAGTGACCTTCGTTTGGGAGAAAAATGCAAAGGTACAAGACAGCTTTTCCTTGCCAATATCTCTCTTTTGCAAAGAGCTGCGCATTGGAAAATTCAGGGCTATGTCGTGTAGATGATGGCCTAACAGGAGGCTTTAAAATTTTCTTTCTAGCGTCCTTCGTTTGGGAGAAAAATGCAAAGGTACAAGACGGCTTCTCCTTGCCAATATCTCTCTTTTGCAAAGAGCTACGCATTGGAAAATTCAGGGCTATGTCGTGTAGATGATGGCCTAACAGGAGGCTTTAAAATTTTCTTTCTAGTGTCCTTCGTTTGGGAGAAAAATGCAATGGTACAAGACAGCTTTTCCTTGCCAATATCTCTCTTTTGCAAAGAGCTGCGCATTGGAAAATTCTGGGCTATGTCGTGTAGATGATGGCCTAACAGGAGGCTTTAAAATTTTCTTTCTAGTTTCCTTCGTTTGGGAGAAAAATGCAAAGGTACAAGACAGCTTTTCCTTGCCAATATCTCTCTATTGCAAAGAGCTGCGCATTGGAAAATTCAGGGCTATGTCGTGTAGATGATGGCCTAACAGGAGGCTTTAAAATTTTCTTTCTAGCGTCCTTCGTTTGGGAGAAAAATGCAAAGGTACAAGACAGCTTTTCCTTGCCAATATCTCTCTTTTGCAAAGAGCTACGCATTGGAAAATTCAGGGCTATGTCGTGTAGATGATGGCCTAACAGGAGGCTTTAAAATTTTCTTTCTAGTGTCCTTCGTTTGGGAGAAAAATGCAATGGTACAAGACAGCTTTTCCTTGCCAATATCTCTCTTTTGCAAAGAGCTGCGCATTGGAAAATTCAGGGCTATGTCGTGTAGATGATGGCCTAACAGGAGGCTTTAAAATTTTCTTTCTAGTTTCCTTCGTTTGGGAGAAAAATGCAAAGGTACAAGACAGCTTTTCCTTGCCAATATCTCTCTTTTGCAAAGAGCTGCGCATTGGAAAATTCAGGGCTATGTCGTGTAGATGATGGCCTAACAGGAGGCTTTAAAATTTTCTTTCTAGTGTCCTTCGTTTGGGAGAAAAATGCAATGGTACAAGACAGCTTTTCCTTGCCAATATCTCTCTATTGCAAAGAGCTGCGCATTGGAAAATTCAGGGCTATGTCGTGTAGATGATGGCCTAACAGGAGGCTTTAAAATGTTCTTTCTAGTGTCCTTCGTTTGGGAGAAAAATGCAATGGTACAAGACAGCTTTTCCTTGCCAATATCTCTCTTTTGCAAAGAGCTGCGCATTGGAAAATTCAGGGCTATGTCGTGTAGATGATGGCCTAACAGGAGGCTTTAAAATGTTCTTTCTAGTGTCCTTCGTTTGGGAGAAAAATGCAATGGTACAAGACAGCTTTTCCTTGCCAATATCTCTCTTTTGCAAAGAGCTGCGCATTGGAAAATTCAGGGCTATGTCGTGTAGATGATGGCCTAACAGGAGGCTTTAAAATTTTCTTTCTAGTGTCCTTCGTTTGGGAGAAAAATGCAATGGTACAAGACAGCTTTTCCTTGCCAATATCTCTCTTTTGCAAAGAGCTGCGCATTGGAAAATTCAGGGCTATGTCGTGTAGATGATGGCCTAACAGCAGGCTTTAAAATGTTCTTTCTAGTGTCCTTCGTTTGGGAGAAAAATGCAATGGTACAAGACAGCTTTTCCTTGCCAATATCTCTCTTTTGCAAAGAGCTGCGCATTGGAAAATTCAGGGCTATGTCGTGTAGATGATGGCCT
This sequence comes from Pseudophryne corroboree, assembly GCF_028390025.1. Classification (NCBI taxonomy): domain Eukaryota; kingdom Metazoa; phylum Chordata; class Amphibia; order Anura; family Myobatrachidae; genus Pseudophryne; species Pseudophryne corroboree. The sequence goes on along the minus strand of NW_026968205.1, from coordinate 64,635 downwards.
AACAGGAGGCTTTAAAATTTTCTTTCTAGTGTCCTTCGTTTGGGAGAAAAATGCAAAGGTACAAGACAGCTTTTCCTTGCCAATATCTCTCTTTTGCAAAGAGCTACGCATTGGAAAATTCAGGGCTATGTCGTGTAGATGATGGCCTAACAGGAGGCTTTAAAATTTTCTTTCTAGTGTCCTTCGTTTGGGAGAAAAATGCAATGGTACAAGACAGCTTTTCCTTGCCAATATCTCTCTTTTGCAAAGAGCTGCGCATTGGAAAATTCAGGGCTATGTCGTGTAGATGATGGCCTAACAGGAGGCTTTAAAATTTTCTTTCTAGTTTCCTTCGTTTGGGAGAAAAATGCAAAGGTACAAGACAGCTTTTCCTTGCCAATATCTCTCTTTTGCAAAGAGCTGCGCATTGGAAAATTCAGGGCTATGTCGTGTAGATGATGGCCTAACAGGAGGCTTTAAAATTTTCTTTCTAGTGTCCTTCGTTTGGGAGAAAAATGCAATGGTACAAGACAGCTTTTCCTTGCCAATATCTCTCTATTGCAAAGAGCTGCGCTTTGGAAAATTCAGGGCTATGTCGTGTAGATGATGGCCTAACAGGAGGCTTTAAAATGTTCTTTCTAGTGTCCTTCGTTTGGGAGAAAAATGCAATGGTACAAGACAGCTTTTCCTTGCCAATATCTCTCTTTTGCAAAGAGCTGCGCATTGGAAAATTCAGGGCTATGTCGTGTAGATGATGGCCTAACAGGAGGCTTTAAAATGTTCTTTCTAGTGTCCTTCGTTTGGGAGAAAAATGCAATGGTACAAGACAGCTTTTCCTTGCCAATATCTCTCTTTTGCAAAGAGCTGCGCATTGGAAAATTCAGGGCTATGTCGTGTAGATGATGGCCTAACAGGAGGCTTTAAAATTTTCTTTCTAGTGTCCTTCGTTTGGGAGAAAAATGCAATGGTACAAGACAGCTTTTCCTTGCCAATATCTCTCTATTGCAAAGAGCTGCGCATTGGAAAATTCAGGGCTATGTCGTGTAGATGATGGCCTAACAGGAGGCTTTAAAATGTTCTTTCTAGTGTCCTTCGTTTGGGAGAAAAATGCAATGGTACAAGACAGCTTTTCCTTGCCAATATCTCTCTTTTGCAAAGAGCTGCGCATTGGAAAATTCAGGGCTATGTCGTGTAGATGATGGCCTAACAGGAGGCTTTAAAATTTTCTTTCTAGTTTCCTTCGTTTGGGAGAAAAATGCAAAGGTACAAGACGGCTTCTCCTTGCCAATATCTCTCTTTTGCAAAGAGCTACGCATTGGAAAATTCAGGGCTATGTCGTGTAGATGATGGCCTAACAGGAGGCTTTAAAATTTTCTTTCTAGTGTCCTTCGTTTGGGAGAAAAATGCAATGGTACAAGACAGCTTTTCCTTGCCAATATCTCTCTTTTGCAAAGAGCTGCGCATTGGAAAATTCAGGGCTATGTCGTGTAGATGATGGCCTAACAGGAGGCTTTAAAATTTTCTTTCTAGTTTCCTTCGTTTGGGAGAAAAATGCAAAGGTACAAGACAGCTTTTCCTTGCCAATATCTCTCTTTTGCAAAGAGCTCGCATTGGAAAATTCAGGGCTATGTCGTGTAGATGATGGCCTAACAGGAGGCTTTAAAATTTTCTTTCTAGCGTCCTTCGTTTGGGAGAAAAATGCAAAGGTACAAGACAGCTTTTCCTTGCCAATATCTCTCTTTTGCAAAGAGCTGCGCATTGGAAAATTCAGGGCTATGTCGTGTAGATGATGGCCTAACAGGAGGCTTTAAAATGTTCTTTCTAGTGTCCTTCGTTTGGGAGAAAAATGCAATGGTACAAGACAGCTTTTCCTTGCCAATATCTCTCTTTTGCAAAGAGCTGCGCATTGGAAAATTCAGGGCTATGTCGTGTAGATGATGGCCTAACAGGAGGCTTTAAAATTTTCTTTCTAGTGTCCTTCGTTTGGGAGAAAAATGCAATGGTACAAGACAGCTTTTCCTTGCCAATATCTCTCTTTTGCAAAGAGCTGCGCATTGGAAAATTCAGGGCTATGTCGTGTAGATGATGGCCTAACAGGAGGCTTTAAAATGTTCTTTCTAGTGACCTTCGTTTGGGAGAAAAATGCAAAGGTACAAAGACAGCTTTTCCTTGCCAATATCTCTCTTTTGCAAAGAGCTGCGCATTGGAAAATTCAGGGCTATGTCGTGTAGATGATGGCCTAACAGGAGGCTTTAAAATTTTCTTTCTAGCGTCCTTCGTTTGGGAGAAAAATGCAAAGGTACAAGACGGCTTCTCCTTGCCAATATCTCTCTTTTGCAAAGAGCTACGCATTGGAAAATTCAGGGCTATGTCGTGTAGATGATGGCCTAACAGGAGGCTTTAAAATTTTCTTTCTAGTGTCCTTCGTTTGGGAGAAAAATGCAATGGTACAAGACAGCTTTTCCTTGCCAATATCTCTCTTTTGCAAAGAGCTGCGCATTGGAAAATTCAGGGCTATGTCGTGTAGATGATGGCCTAACAGGAGGCTTTAAAATTTTCTTTCTAGTTTCCTTCGTTTGGGAGAAAAATGCAAAGGTACAAGACAGCTTTTCCTTGCCAATATCTCTCTTTTGCAAAGAGCTGCGCATTGGAAAATTCAGGGCTATGTCGTGTAGATGATGGCCTAACAGGAGGCTTTAAAATTTTCTTTCTAGCGTCCTTCGTTTGGGAGAAAAATGCAAAGGTACAAGACAGCTTTTCCTTGCCAATATCTCTCTTTTGCAAAGAGCTACGCATTGGAAAATTCAGGGCTATGTCGTGTAGATGATGGCCTAACAGGAGGCTTTAAAATTTTCTTTCTAGTGTCCTTCGTTTGGGAGAAAAATGCAATGGTACAAGACAGCTTTTCCTTGCCAATATCTCTCTTTTGCAAAGAGCTGCGCATTGGAAAATTCAGGGCTATGTCGTGTAGATGATGGCCTAACAGGAGGCTTTAAAATTTTCTTTCTAGTTTCCTTCGTTTGGGAGAAAAATGCAAAGGTACAAGACAGCTTTTCCTTGCCAATATCTCTCTTTTGCAAAGAGCTGCGCATTGGAAAATTCAGGGCTATGTCGTGTAGATGATGGCCTAACAGGAGGCTTTAAAATTTTCTTTCTAGTGTCCGTTTGGGAGAAAAATGCAATGGTACAAGACAGCTTTTCCTTGCCAATATCTCTCTATTGCAAAGAGCTGCGCATTGGAAAATTCAGGGCTATGTCGTGTAGATGATGGCCTAACAGGAGGCTTTAAAATGTTCTTTCTAGTGTCCTTCGTTTGGGAGAAAAATGCAATGGTACAAGACAGCTTTTCCTTGCCAATATCTCTCTTTTGCAAAGAGCTGCGCAATGGAAAATTCAGGGCTATGTCGTGTAGATGATGGCCTAACAGGAGGCTTTAAAATGTTCTTTCTAGTGTCCTTCGTTTGGGAGAAAAATGCAATGGTACAAGACAGCTTTTCCTTGCCAATATCTCTCTTTTGCAAAGAGCTGCGCATTGGAAAATTCAGGGCTATGTCGTGTAGATGATGGCCTAACAAGAGGCTTTAAAATTTTCTTTCTAGTGTCCTTCGTTTGGGAGAAAAATGCAATGGTACAAGACAGCTTTTCCTTGCCAATATCTCTCTTTTGCAAAGAGCTGCGCATTGGAAAATTCAGGGCTATGTCGTGTAGATGATGGCCTAACAGCAGGCTTTAAAATGTTCTTTCTAGTGTCCTTCGTTTGGGAGAAAAATGCAAAGGTACAAGACAGCTTTTCCTTGCCAATATCTCTCTTTTGCAAAGAGCTGCGCATTGGAAATTCAGGGCTATGTCGTGTAGATGATGGCCTAACAGGAGGCTTTAAAATTTTCTTTCTAGTGTCCTTCGTTTGGGAGAAAAATGCAATGGTACAAGACAGCTTTTCCTTGCCAATATCTCTCTTTTGCAAAGAGCTGCGCATTGGAAAATTCAGGGCTATGTCGTGTAGATGATGGCCTAACAGGAGGCTTTAAAATTTTCTTTCTAGTGTCCTTCGTTTGGGAGAAAAATGCAAAGGTACAAGACAGCTTTTCCTTGTAAATATCTCTCTTTTGCAAAGAGCTACGCATTGGAAAATTCAGGGCTATGTGGTGTAGATGATGGCCTAACAGGAGGCTTTAAAATTTTCTTTCTAGTGACCTTCGTTTGGGAGAAAAATGCAAAGGTACAAGACAGCTTTTCCTTGCCAATATCTCTCTTTTGCAAAGAGCTGCGCATTGGAAAATTCAGGGCTATGTCGTGTAGATGATGGCCTAACAGCAGGCTTTAAAATGTTCTTTCTAGTGTCCTTCGTTTGGGAGAAAAATGCAATGGTACAAGACAGCTTTTCCTTGCCAATATCTCTCTTTTGCAAAGAGCTGCGCATTGGAAAATTCAGAGCTATGTCGTGTAGATGATGGCCTAACAGGAGGCTTTAAAATTTTCTTTCTAGTGACCTTCGTTTGGGAGAAAAATGCAAAGGTACAAGACAGCTTTTCCTTGCCAATATCTCTCTTTTGCAAAGAGCTGCGCATTGGAAAATTCAGGGCTATGTCGTGTAGATGATGGCCTAACAGGAGGCTTTAAAATTTTCTTTCTAGCGTCCTTCGTTTGGGAGAAAAATGCAAAGGTACAAGACGGCTTCTCCTTGCCAATATCTCTCTTTTGCAAAGAGCTACGCATTGGAAAATTCAGGGCTATGTCGTGTAGATGATGGCCTAACAGGAGGCTTTAAAATTTTCTTTCTAGTGTCCTTCGTTTGGGAGAAAAATGCAATGGTACAAGACAGCTTTTCCTTGCCAATATCTCTCTTTTGCAAAGAGCTGCGCATTGGAAAATTCTGGGCTATGTCGTGTAGATGATGGCCTAACAGGAGGCTTTAAAATTTTCTTTCTAGTTTCCTTCGTTTGGGAGAAAAATGCAAAGGTACAAGACAGCTTTTCCTTGCCAATATCTCTCTATTGCAAAGAGCTGCGCATTGGAAAATTCAGGGCTATGTCGTGTAGATGATGGCCTAACAGGAGGCTTTAAAATTTTCTTTCTAGCGTCCTTCGTTTGGGAGAAAAATGCAAAGGTACAAGACAGCTTTTCCTTGCCAATATCTCTCTTTTGCAAAGAGCTACGCATTGGAAAATTCAGGGCTATGTCGTGTAGATGATGGCCTAACAGGAGGCTTTAAAATTTTCTTTCTAGTGTCCTTCGTTTGGGAGAAAAATGCAATGGTACAAGACAGCTTTTCCTTGCCAATATCTCTCTTTTGCAAAGAGCTGCGCATTGGAAAATTCAGGGCTATGTCGTGTAGATGATGGCCTAACAGGAGGCTTTAAAATTTTCTTTCTAGTTTCCTTCGTTTGGGAGAAAAATGCAAAGGTACAAGACAGCTTTTCCTTGCCAATATCTCTCTTTTGCAAAGAGCTGCGCATTGGAAAATTCAGGGCTATGTCGTGTAGATGATGGCCTAACAGGAGGCTTTAAAATTTTCTTTCTAGTGTCCTTCGTTTGGGAGAAAAATGCAATGGTACAAGACAGCTTTTCCTTGCCAATATCTCTCTATTGCAAAGAGCTGCGCATTGGAAAATTCAGGGCTATGTCGTGTAGATGATGGCCTAACAGGAGGCTTTAAAATGTTCTTTCTAGTGTCCTTCGTTTGGGAGAAAAATGCAATGGTACAAGACAGCTTTTCCTTGCCAATATCTCTCTTTTGCAAAGAGCTGCGCATTGGAAAATTCAGGGCTATGTCGTGTAGATGATGGCCTAACAGGAGGCTTTAAAATGTTCTTTCTAGTGTCCTTCGTTTGGGAGAAAAATGCAATGGTACAAGACAGCTTTTCCTTGCCAATATCTCTCTTTTGCAAAGAGCTGCGCATTGGAAAATTCAGGGCTATGTCGTGTAGATGATGGCCTAACAGGAGGCTTTAAAATTTTCTTTCTAGTGTCCTTCGTTTGGGAGAAAAATGCAATGGTACAAGACAGCTTTTCCTTGCCAATATCTCTCTTTTGCAAAGAGCTGCGCATTGGAAAATTCAGGGCTATGTCGTGTAGATGATGGCCTAACAGCAGGCTTTAAAATGTTCTTTCTAGTGTCCTTCGTTTGGGAGAAAAATGCAATGGTACAAGACAGCTTTTCCTTGCCAATATCTCTCTTTTGCAAAGAGCTGCGCATTGGAAAATTCAGGGCTATGTCGTGTAGATGATGGCCTAACAGGAGGCTTTAAAATTTTCTTTCTAGTGTCCTTCGTTTGGGAGAAAAATGCAAAGGTACAAGACAGCTTTTCCTTGCCAATATCTCTCTTTTGCAAAGAGCTACGCATTGGAAAATTCAGGGCTATGTCGTGTAGATGATGGCCTAACAGGAGGCTTTAAAATTTTCTTTCTAGTGTCCTTCGTTTGGGAGAAAAATGCAATGGTACAAGACAGCTTTTCCTTGCCAATATCTCTCTTTTGCAAAGAGCTGCGCATTGGAAAATTCAGGGCTATGTCGTGTAGATGATGGCCTAACAGGAGGCTTTAAAATTTTCTTTCTAGTTTCCTTCGTTTGGGAGAAAAATGCAAAGGTACAAGACAGCTTTTCCTTGCCAATATCTCTCTTTTGCAAAGAGCTGCGCATTGGAAAATTCAGGGCTATGTCGTGTAGATGATGGCCTAACAGGAGGCTTTAAAATTTTCTTTCTAGTGTCCTTCGTTTGGGAGAAAAATGCAATGGTACAAGACAGCTTTTCCTTGCCAATATCTCTCTATTGCAAAGAGCTGCGCTTTGGAAAATTCAGGGCTATGTCGTGTAGATGATGGCCTAACAGGAGGCTTTAAAATGTTCTTTCTAGTGTCCTTCGTTTGGGAGAAAAATGCAATGGTACAAGACAGCTTTTCCTTGCCAATATCTCTCTTTTGCAAAGAGCTGCGCATTGGAAAATTCAGGGCTATGTCGTGTAGATGATGGCCTAACAGGAGGCTTTAAAATGTTCTTTCTAGTGTCCTTCGTTTGGGAGAAAAATGCAATGGTACAAGACAGCTTTTCCTTGCCAATATCTCTCTTTTGCAAAGAGCTGCGCATTGGAAAATTCAGGGCTATGTCGTGTAGATGATGGCCTAACAGGAGGCTTTAAAATTTTCTTTCTAGTGTCCTTCGTTTGGGAGAAAAATGCAATGGTACAAGACAGCTTTTCCTTGCCAATATCTCTCTATTGCAAAGAGCTGCGCATTGGAAAATTCAGGGCTATGTCGTGTAGATGATGGCCTAACAGGAGGCTTTAAAATGTTCTTTCTAGTGTCCTTCGTTTGGGAGAAAAATGCAATGGTACAAGACAGCTTTTCCTTGCCAATATCTCTCTTTTGCAAAGAGCTGCGCATTGGAAAATTCAGGGCTATGTCGTGTAGATGATGGCCTAACAGGAGGCTTTAAAATTTTCTTTCTAGTTTCCTTCGTTTGGGAGAAAAATGCAAAGGTACAAGACGGCTTCTCCTTGCCAATATCTCTCTTTTGCAAAGAGCTACGCATTGGAAAATTCAGGGCTATGTCGTGTAGATGATGGCCTAACAGGAGGCTTTAAAATTTTCTTTCTAGTGTCCTTCGTTTGGGAGAAAAATGCAATGGTACAAGACAGCTTTTCCTTGCCAATATCTCTCTTTTGCAAAGAGCTGCGCATTGGAAAATTCAGGGCTATGTCGTGTAGATGATGGCCTAACAGGAGGCTTTAAAATTTTCTTTCTAGTTTCCTTCGTTTGGGAGAAAAATGCAAAGGTACAAGACAGCTTTTCCTTGCCAATATCTCTCTTTTGCAAAGAGCTCGCATTGGAAAATTCAGGGCTATGTCGTGTAGATGATGGCCTAACAGGAGGCTTTAAAATTTTCTTTCTAGCGTCCTTCGTTTGGGAGAAAAATGCAAAGGTACAAGACAGCTTTTCCTTGCCAATATCTCTCTTTTGCAAAGAGCTGCGCATTGGAAAATTCAGGGCTATGTCGTGTAGATGATGGCCTAACAGGAGGCTTTAAAATGTTCTTTCTAGTGTCCTTCGTTTGGGAGAAAAATGCAATGGTACAAGACAGCTTTTCCTTGCCAATATCTCTCTTTTGCAAAGAGCTGCGCATTGGAAAATTCAGGGCTATGTCGTGTAGATGATGGCCTAACAGGAGGCTTTAAAATTTTCTTTCTAGTGTCCTTCGTTTGGGAGAAAAATGCAATGGTACAAGACAGCTTTTCCTTGCCAATATCTCTCTTTTGCAAAGAGCTGCGCATTGGAAAATTCAGGGCTATGTCGTGTAGATGATGGCCTAACAGGAGGCTTTAAAATGTTCTTTCTAGTGACCTTCGTTTGGGAGAAAAATGCAAAGGTACAAAGACAGCTTTTCCTTGCCAATATCTCTCTTTTGCAAAGAGCTGCGCATTGGAAAATTCAGGGCTATGTCGTGTAGATGATGGCCTAACAGGAGGCTTTAAAATTTTCTTTCTAGCGTCCTTCGTTTGGGAGAAAAATGCAAAGGTACAAGACGGCTTCTCCTTGCCAATATCTCTCTTTTGCAAAGAGCTACGCATTGGAAAATTCAGGGCTATGTCGTGTAGATGATGGCCTAACAGGAGGCTTTAAAATTTTCTTTCTAGTGTCCTTCGTTTGGGAGAAAAATGCAATGGTACAAGACAGCTTTTCCTTGCCAATATCTCTCTTTTGCAAAGAGCTGCGCATTGGAAAATTCAGGGCTATGTCGTGTAGATGATGGCCTAACAGGAGGCTTTAAAATTTTCTTTCTAGTTTCCTTCGTTTGGGAGAAAAATGCAAAGGTACAAGACAGCTTTTCCTTGCCAATATCTCTCTTTTGCAAAGAGCTGCGCATTGGAAAATTCAGGGCTATGTCGTGTAGATGATGGCCTAACAGGAGGCTTTAAAATTTTCTTTCTAGCGTCCTTCGTTTGGGAGAAAAATGCAAAGGTACAAGACAGCTTTTCCTTGCCAATATCTCTCTTTTGCAAAGAGCTACGCATTGGAAAATTCAGGGCTATGTCGTGTAGATGATGGCCTAACAGGAGGCTTTAAAATTTTCTTTCTAGTGTCCTTCGTTTGGGAGAAAAATGCAATGGTACAAGACAGCTTTTCCTTGCCAATATCTCTCTTTTGCAAAGAGCTGCGCATTGGAAAATTCAGGGCTATGTCGTGTAGATGATGGCCTAACAGGAGGCTTTAAAATTTTCTTTCTAGTTTCCTTCGTTTGGGAGAAAAATGCAAAGGTACAAGACAGCTTTTCCTTGCCAATATCTCTCTTTTGCAAAGAGCTGCGCATTGGAAAATTCAGGGCTATGTCGTGTAGATGATGGCCTAACAGGAGGCTTTAAAATTTTCTTTCTAGTGTCCGTTTGGGAGAAAAATGCAATGGTACAAGACAGCTTTTCCTTGCCAATATCTCTCTATTGCAAAGAGCTGCGCATTGGAAAATTCAGGGCTATGTCGTGTAGATGATGGCCTAACAGGAGGCTTTAAAATGTTCTTTCTAGTGTCCTTCGTTTGGGAGAAAAATGCAATGGTACAAGACAGCTTTTCCTTGCCAATATCTCTCTTTTGCAAAGAGCTGCGCAATGGAAAATTCAGGGCTATGTCGTGTAGATGATGGCCTAACAGGAGGCTTTAAAATGTTCTTTCTAGTGTCCTTCGTTTGGGAGAAAAATGCAATGGTACAAGACAGCTTTTCCTTGCCAATATCTCTCTTTTGCAAAGAGCTGCGCATTGGAAAATTCAGGGCTATGTCGTGTAGATGATGGCCTAACAAGAGGCTTTAAAATTTTCTTTCTAGTGTCCTTCGTTTGGGAGAAAAATGCAATGGTACAAGACAGCTTTTCCTTGCCAATATCTCTCTTTTGCAAAGAGCTGCGCATTGGAAAATTCAGGGCTATGTCGTGTAGATGATGGCCTAACAGCAGGCTTTAAAATGTTCTTTCTAGTGTCCTTCGTTTGGGAGAAAAATGCAATGGTACAAGACAGCTTTTCCTTGCCAATATCTCTCTTTTGCAAAGAGCTGCGCATTGGAAAATTCAGGGCTATGTCGTGTAGGTGATGGCCTAACAGGAGGCTTTAAAATTTTCTTTCTAGTGACCTTCGTTTGGGAGAAAAATGCAAAGGTACAAGACAGCTTTTCCTTGCCAATATCTCTCTTTTGCAAAGAGCTGCGCATTGGAAAATTCAGGGCTATGTCGTGTAGATGATGGCCTAACAGGAGGCTTTAAAATTTTCTTTCTAGTGTCCTTCGTTTGGGAGAAAAATGCAATGGTACAAGACAGCTTTTCCTTGCCAATATCTCTCTTTTGCAAAGAGCTGCGCATTGGAAAATTCAGGGCTATGTCGTGTAGATGATGGCCTAACAGGAGGCTTTAAAATTTTCTTTCTAGTTTCCTTCGTTTGGGAGAAAAATGCAAAGGTACAAGACAGCTTTTCCTTGCCAATATCTCTCTTTTGCAAAGAGCTGCGCATTGGAAATTCAGGGCTATGTCGTGTAGATGATGGCCTAACAGGAGGCTTTAAAATTTTCTTTCTAGTGTCCTTCGTTTGGGAGAAAAATGCAATGGTACAAGACAGCTTTTCCTTGCCAATATCTCTCTTTTGCAAAGAGCTGCGCATTGGAAAATTCAGGGCTATGTCGTGTAGATGATGGCCTAACAGGAGGCTTTAAAATTTTCTTTCTAGTGTCCTTCGTTTGGGAGAAAAATGCAAAGGTACAAGACAGCTTTTCCTTGTAAATATCTCTCTTTTGCAAAGAGCTACGCATTGGAAAATTCAGGGCTATGTGGTGTAGATGATGGCCTAACAGGAGGCTTTAAAATTTTCTTTCTAGTGACCTTCGTTTGGGAGAAAAATGCAAAGGTACAAGACAGCTTTTCCTTGCCAATATCTCTCTTTTGCAAAGAGCTGCGCATTGGAAAATTCAGGGCTATGTCGTGTAGATGATGGCCTAACAGCAGGCTTTAAAATGTTCTTTCTAGTGTCCTTCGTTTGGGAGAAAAATGCAATGGTACAAGACAGCTTTTCCTTGCCAATATCTCTCTTTTGCAAAGAGCTGCGCATTGGAAAATTCAGAGCTATGTCGTGTAGATGATGGCCTAACAGGAGGCTTTAAAATTTTCTTTCTAGTGACCTTCGTTTGGGAGAAAAATGCAAAGGTACAAGACAGCTTTTCCTTGCCAATATCTCTCTTTTGCAAAGAGCTGCGCATTGGAAAATTCAGGGCTATGTCGTGTAGATGATGGCCTAACAGGAGGCTTTAAAATTTTCTTTCTAGCGTCCTTCGTTTGGGAGAAAAATGCAAAGGTACAAGACGGCTTCTCCTTGCCAATATCTCTCTTTTGCAAAGAGCTACGCATTGGAAAATTCAGGGCTATGTCGTGTAGATGATGGCCTAACAGGAGGCTTTAAAATTTTCTTTCTAGTGTCCTTCGTTTGGGAGAAAAATGCAATGGTACAAGACAGCTTTTCCTTGCCAATATCTCTCTTTTGCAAAGAGCTGCGCATTGGAAAATTCTGGGCTATGTCGTGTAGATGATGGCCTAACAGGAGGCTTTAAAATTTTCTTTCTAGTTTCCTTCGTTTGGGAGAAAAATGCAAAGGTACAAGACAGCTTTTCCTTGCCAATATCTCTCTATTGCAAAGAGCTGCGCATTGGAAAATTCAGGGCTATGTCGTGTAGATGATGGCCTAACAGGAGGCTTTAAAATTTTCTTTCTAGCGTCCTTCGTTTGGGAGAAAAATGCAAAGGTACAAGACAGCTTTTCCTTGCCAATATCTCTCTTTTGCAAAGAGCTACGCATTGGAAAATTCAGGGCTATGTCGTGTAGATGATGGCCTAACAGGAGGCTTTAAAATTTTCTTTCTAGTGTCCTTCGTTTGGGAGAAAAATGCAATGGTACAAGACAGCTTTTCCTTGCAAATATCTCTCTTTTGCAAAGAGCTGCGCATTGGAAAATTCAGGGCTATGTCGTGTAGATGATGGCCTAACAGGAGGCTTTAAAATTTTCTTTCTAGTTTCCTTCGTTTGGGAGAAAAATGCAAAGGTACAAGACAGCTTTTCCTTGCCAATATCTCTCTTTTGCAAAGAGCTGCGCATTGGAAAATTCAGGGCTATGTCGTGTAGATGATGGCCTAACAGGAGGCTTTAAAATTTTCTTTCTAGTGTCCTTCGTTTGGGAGAAAAATGCAATGGTACAAGACAGCTTTTCCTTGCCAATATCTCTCTATTGCAAAGAGCTGCGCATTGGAAAATTCAGGGCTATGTCGTGTAGATGATGGCCTAACAGGAGGCTTTAAAATGTTCTTTCTAGTGTCCTTCGTTTGGGAGAAAAATGCAATGGTACAAGACAGCTTTTCCTTGCCAATATCTCTCTTTTGCAAAGAGCTGCGCATTGGAAAATTCAGGGCTATGTCGTGTAGATGATGGCCTAACAGGAGGCTTTAAAATGTTCTTTCTAGTGTCCTTCGTTTGGGAGAAAAATGCAATGGTACAAGACAGCTTTTCCTTGCCAATATCTCTCTTTTGCAAAGAGCTGCGCATTGGAAAATTCAGGGCTATGTCGTGTAGATGATGGCCTAACAGGAGGCTTTAAAATTTTCTTTCTAGTGTCCTTCGTTTGGGAGAAAAATGCAATGGTACAAGACAGCTTTTCCTTGCCAATATCTCTCTTTTGCAAAGAGCTGCGCATTGGAAAATTCAGGGCTATGTCGTGTAGATGATGGCCTAACAGGAGGCTTTAAAATTTTCTTTCTAGTGTCCTTCGTTTGGGAGAAAAATGCAAAGGTACAAGACAGCTTTTCCTTGCCAATATCTCTCTTTTGCAAAGAGCTACGCATTGGAAAATTCAGGGCTATGTCGTGTAGATGATGGCCTAACAGGAGGCTTTAAAATTTTCTTTCTAGTGACCTTCGTTTGGGAGAAAAATGCAAAGGTACAAGACAGCTTTTCCTTGCCAATATCTCTCTTTTGCAAAGAGCTGCGCATTGGAAAATTCAGGGCTATGTCGTGTAGATGATGGCCTAACAGGAGGCTTTAAAATTTTCTTTCTAGTGTCCTTCGTTTGGGAGAAAAATGCAATGGTACAAGACAGCTTTTCCTTGCCAATATCTCTCTTTTGCAAAGAGCTGCGCATTGGAAAATTCAGGGCTATGTCGTGTAGATGATGGCCTAACAGGAGGCTTTAAAATTTTCTTTCTAGTATCCTTCGTTTGGGAGAAAAATGCAAAGGTACAAGACAGCTTTTCCTTGCCAATATCTCTCTTTTGCAAAGAGCTGCGCATTGGAAAATTCAGGGCTATGTCGTGTAGATGATGGCCTAACAGGAGGCTTTAAAATTTTCTTTCTAGTGTCCTTCGTTTGGGAGAAAAATGCAATGGTACAAGACAGCTTTTCCTTGCCAATATCTCTCTATTGCAAAGAGCTGCGCTTTGGAAAATTCAGGGCTATGTCGTGTAGATGATGGCCTAACAGGAGGCTTTAAAATGTTCTTTCTAGTGTCCTTCGTTTGGGAGAAAAATGCAATGGTACAAGACAGCTTTTCCTTGCCAATATCTCTCTTTTGCAAAGAGCTGCGCATTGGAAAATTCAGGGCTATGTCGTGTAGATGATGGCCTAACAGGAGGCTTTAAAATGTTCTTTCTAGTGTCCTTCGTTTGGGAGAAAAATGCAATGGTACAAGACAGCTTTTCCTTGCCAATATCTCTCTTTTGCAAAGAGCTGCGCATTGGAAAATTCAGGGCTATGTCGTGTAGATGATGGCCTAACAGGAGGCTTTAAAATTTTCTTTCTAGTGTCCTTCGTTTGGGAGAAAAATGCAATGGTACAAGACAGCTTTTCCTTGCCAATATCTCTCTTTTGCAAAGAGCTGCGCATTGGAAAATTCAGGGCTATGTCGTGTAGATGATGGCCTAACAGGAGGCTTTAAAATGTTCTTTCTAGTGTCCTTCGTTTGGGAGAAAAATGCAATGGTACAAGACAGCTTTTCCTTGCCAATATCTCTCTTTTGCAAAGAGCTGCGCATTGGAAAATTCAGGGCTATGTCGTGTAGATGATGGCCTAACAGGAGGCTTTAAAATTTTCTTTCTAGTTTCCTTCGTTTGGGAGAAAAATGCAAAGGTACAAGACGGCTTCTCCTTGCCAATATCTCTCTTTTGCAAAGAGCTACGCATTGGAAAATTCAGGGCTATGTCGTGTAGATGATGGCCTAACAGGAGGCTTTAAAATTTTCTTTCTAGTGTCCTTCGTTTGGGAGAAAAATGCAATGGTACAAGACAGCTTTTCCTTGCCAATATCTCTCTTTTGCAAAGAGCTGCGCATTGGAAAATTCAGGGCTATGTCGTGTAGATGATGGCCTAACAGGAGGCTTTAAAATTTTCTTTCTAGTTTCCTTCGTTTGGGAGAAAAATGCAAAGGTACAAGACAGCTTTTCCTTGCCAATATCTCTCTTTTGCAAAGAGCTCGCATTGGAAAATTCAGGGCTATGTCGTGTAGATGATGGCCTAACAGGAGGCTTTAAAATTTTCTTTCTAGCGTCCTTCGTTTGGGAGAAAAATGCAAAGGTACAAGACAGCTTTTCCTTGCCAATATCTCTCTTTTGCAAAGAGCTGCGCATTGGAAAATTCAGGGCTATGTCGTGTAGATGATGGCCTAACAGGAGGCTTTAAAATGTTCTTTCTAGTGTCCTTCGTTTGGGAGAAAAATGCAATGGTACAAGACAGCTTTTCCTTGCCAATATCTCTCTTTTGCAAAGAGCTGCGCATTGGAAAATTCAGGGCTATGTCGTGTAGATGATGGCCTAACAGGAGGCTTTAAAATTTTCTTTCTAGTGTCCTTCGTTTGGGAGAAAAATGCAATGGTACAAGACAGCTTTTCCTTGCCAATATCTCTCTTTTGCAAAGAGCTGCGCATTGGAAAATTCAGGGCTATGTCGTGTAGATGATGGCCTAACAGCAGGCTTTAAAATGTTCTTTCTAGTGTCCTTCGTTTGGGAGAAAAATGCAATGGTACAAGACAGCTTTTCCTTGCCAATATCTCTCTTTTGCAAAGAGCTGCGCATTGGAAAATTCAGGGCTATGTCGTGTAGATGATGGCCTAACAGGAGGCTTTAAAATTTTCTTTCTAGTGTCCTTCGTTTGGGAGAAAAATGCAAAGGTACAAGACAGCTTTTCCTTGCCAATATCTCTCTTTTGCAAAGAGCTACGCATTGGAAAATTCAGGGCTATGTCGTGTAGATGATGGCCTAACAGGAGGCTTTAAAATTTTCTTTCTAGTGACCTTCGTTTGGGAGAAAAATGCAAAGGTACAAGACAGCTTTTCCTTGCCAATATCTCTCTTTTGCAAAGAGCTGCGCATTGGAAAATTCAGGGCTATGTCGTGTAGATGATGGCCTAACAGGAGGCTTTAAAATTTTCTTTCTAGTGTCCTTCGTTTGGGAGAAAAATGCAATGGTACAAGACAGCTTTTCCTTGCCAATATCTCTCTTTTGCAAAGAGCTGCGCATTGGAAAATTCAGGGCTATGTCGTGTAGATGATGGCCTAACAGGAGGCTTTAAAATTTTCTTTCTAGTTTCCTTCGTTTGGGAGAAAAATGCAAAGGTACAAGACAGCTTTTCCTTGCCAATATCTCTCTTTTGCAAAGAGCTGCGCATTGGAAAATTCAGTGCTATGTCGTGTAGATGATGGCCTAACAGGAGGCTTTAAAATTTTCTTTCTAGTGTCCTTCGTTTGGGAGAAAAATGCAATGGTACAAGACAGCTTTTCCTTGCCAATATCTCTCTATTGCAAAGAGCTGCGCTTTGGAAAATTCAGGGCTATGTCGTGTAGATGATGGCCTAACAGGAGGCTTTAAAATGTTCTTTCTAGTGTCCTTCGTTTGGGAGAAAAATGCAATGGTACAAGACAGCTTTTCCTTGCCAATATCTCTCTTTTGCAAAGAGCTGCGCATTGGAAAATTCAGGGCTATGTCGTGTAGATGATGGTCTAACAGGAGGCTTTAAAATTTTCTTTCTAGTGTCCTTCGTTTGGGAGAAAAATGCAAAGGTACAAGACAGCTTTTCCTTGCCAATATCTCTCTTTTGCAAAGAGCTACGCATTGGAAAATTCAGGGCTATGTCGTGTAGATGATGGCCTAACAGGAGGCTTTAAAATTTTCTTTCTAGTGACCTTCGTTTGGGAGAAAAATGCAAAGGTACAAGACAGCTTTTCCTTGCCAATATCTCTCTTTTGCAAAGAGCTGCGCATTGGAAAATTCAGGGCTATGTCGTGTAGATGATGGCCTAACAGGAGGCTTTAAAATTTTCTTTCTAGCGTCCTTCGTTTGGGAGAAAAATGCACAGGTACAAGACGGCTTCTCCTTGCCAATATCTCTCTTTTGCAAAGAGCTACGCATTGGAAAATTCAGGGCTATGTCGTGTAGATGATGGCCTAACAGGAGGCTTTAAAATTTTCTTTCTAGTGTCCTTCGTTTGGGAGAAAAATGCAATGGTACAAGACAGCTTTTCCTTGCCAATATCTCTCTTTTGCAAAGAGCTGCGCATTGGAAAATTCAGGGCTATGTCGTGTAGATGATGGCCTAACAGGAGGCTTTAAAATTTTCTTTCTAGTTTCCTTCGTTTGGGAGAAAAATGCAAAGGTACAAGACAGCTTTTCCTTGCCAATATCTCTCTTTTGCAAAGAGCTGCGCATTGGAAAATTCAGGGCTATGTCGTGTAGATGATGGCCTAACAGGAGGCTTTAAAATTTTCTTTCTAGCGTCCTTCGTTTGGGAGAAAAATGCAAAGGTACAAGACAGCTTTTCCTTGCCAATATCTCTCTTTTGCAAAGAGCTACGCATTGGAAAATTCAGGGCTATGTCGTGTAGATGATGGCCTAACATGAGGCTTTAAAATTTTCTTTCTAGTGTCCTTCGTTTGGGAGAAAAATGCAATGGTACAAGACAGCTTTTCCTTGCCAATATCTCTCTTTTGCAAAGAGCTGCGCATTGGAAAATTCAGGGCTATGTCGTGTAGATGATGGCCTAACAGGAGGCTTTAAAATGTTCTTTCTAGTGTCCTTCGTTTGGGAGAAAAATGCAATGGTACAAGACAGCTTTTCCTTGCCAATATCTCTCTTTTGCAAAGAGCTGCGCATTGGAAAATTCAGGGCTATGTCGTGTAGATGATGGCCTAACAGGAGGATTTAAAATTTTCTTTCTAGTGACCTTCGTTTGGGAGAAAAATGCAAAGGTACAAGACAGCTTTTCCTTGCCAATATCTCTCTTTTGCAAAGAGCTGCGCATTGGAAAATTCAGGGCTATGTCGTGTAGATGATGGCCTAACAGGAGGCTTTAAAATGTTCTTTCTAGTGTCCTTCGTTTGGGAGAAAAATGCAATGGTACAAGACAGCTTTTCCTTGCCAATATCTCTCTTTTGCAAAGAGCTGCGCATTGGAAAATTCAGGGCTATGTCGTGTAGATGATGGCCTAACAGGAGGCTTTAAAATTTTCTTTCTAGTGTCCTTCGTTTGGGAGAAAAATGCAAAGGTACAAGACAGCTTTTCCTTGCCAATATCTCTCTTTTGCAAAGAGCTACGCATTGGAAAATTCAGGGCTATGTCATGTAGATGATGGCCTAACAGGAGGCTTTAAAATTTTCTTTCTAGTGTCCTTCGTTTGGGAGAAAAATGCAAAGGTACAAGACAGCTTTTCCTTGCCAATATCTCTCTTTTGCAAAGAGCTGCGCATTGGAAAATTCAGGGCTATGTCGTGTAGATGATGGCCTAACAGGAGGCTTTAAAATGTTCTTTCTAGTTTCCTTCGTTTGGGAGAAAAATGCAATGGTACAAGACAGCTTTTCCTTGCCAATATCTCTCTTTTGCAAAGAGCTGCGCATTGGAAAATTCAGGGCTATGTCGTGTAGATGATGGCCTAACAGGAGGCTTTAAAATTTTCTTTCTAGTGTCCTTCGTTTGGGAGAAAAATGCAAAGGTACAAGACAGCTTTTCCTTGCCAATATCTCTCTTTTGCAAAGAGCTACGCATTGGAAAATTCAGGGCTATGTCGTGTAGATGATGGCCTAACAGGAGGCTTTAAAATTTTCTTTCTAGTGACCTTCGTTTGGGAGAAAAATGCAAAGGTACAAGACAGCTTTTCCTTGCCAATATCTCTCTTTTGCAAAGAGCTGCGCATTGGAAAATTCAGGGCTATGTCGTGTAGATGATGGCCTAACAGGAGGCTTTAAAATTTTCTTTCTAGTGTCCTTCGTTTGGGAGAAAAATGCAAAGGTACAAGACAGCTTTTCCTTGCCAATATCTCTCTTTTGCAAAGAGCTACGCATTGGAAAATTCAGGGCTATGTCGTGTAGATGATGGCCTAACAGGAGGCTTTAAAATTTTCTTTCTAGTGTCCTTCGTTTGGGAGAAAAATGCAATGGTACAAGACAGCTTTTCCTTGCCAATATCTCTCTTTTGCAAAGAGCTGCGCATTGGAAAATTCAGGGCTATGTCGTGTAGATGATGGCCTAACAGGAGGCTTTAAAATTTTCTTTCTAGTGTCCTTCGTTTGGGAGAAAAATGCAAAGGTACAAGACAGCTTTTCCTTGCCAATATCTCTCTTTTGCAAAGAGCTACGCATTGGAAAATTCAGGGCTATGTCGTGTAGATGATGGCCTAACAGGAGGCTTTAAAATTTTCTTTCTAGTGACCTTCGTTTGGGAGAAAAATGCAAAGGTACAAGACAGCTTTTCCTTGCCAATATCTCTCTTTTGCAAAGAGCTGTGCATTGGAAAATTCTGGGCTATGTCGTGTAGATGATGGCCTAACAGGAGGCTTTAAAATTTTCTTTCTAGTGTCCTTCGTTTGGGAGAAAAATGCAATGGTACAAGACAGCTTTTCCTTGCCAATATCTCTCTTTTGCAAAGAGCTGCGCATTGGAAAATTCAGGGCTATGTCGTGTAGATGATGGCCTAACAGGAGGCTTTAAAATTTTCTTTCTAGTTTCCTTCGTTTGGGAGAAAAATGCAAAGGTACAAGACAGCTTTTCCTTGCCAATATCTCTCTTTTGCAAAGAGCTGCGCATTGGAAAATTCAGGGCTATGTCGTGTAGATGATGGCCTAACAGGAGGCTTTAAAATTTTCTTTCTAGCGTCCTTCGTTTGGGAGAAAAATGCAAAGGTACAAGACAGCTTTTCCTTGCCAATATCTCTCTTTTGCAAAGAGCTACGCATTGGAAAATTCAGGGCTATGTCGTGTAGATGATGGCCTAACAGGAGGCTTTAAAATTTTCTTTCTAGTGTCCTTCGTTTGGGAGAAAAATGCAATGGTACAAGACAGCTTTTCCTTGCCAATATCTCTCTTTTGCAAAGAGCTGCGCATTGGAAGATTCAGGGCTATGTCGTGTAGATGATGGCCTAACAGGAGGCTTTAAAATTTTCTTTCTAGTTTCCTTCGTTTGGGAGAAAAATGCAAAGGTACAAGACAGCTTTTCCTTGCCAATATCTCTCTTTTGCAAAGAGCTGCGCATTGGAAAATTCAGGGCTATGTCGTGTAGATGATGGCCTAACAGGAGGCTTTAAAATTTTCTTTCTAGTGTCCTTCGTTTGGGAGAAAAATGCAATGGTACAAGACAGCTTTTCCTTGCCAATATCTCTCTATTGCAAAGAGCTGCGCATTGGAAAATTCAGGGCTATGTCGTGTAGATGATGGCCTAACAGGAGGCTTTAAAATGTTCTTTCTAGTGTCCTTCGTTTGGGAGAAAAATGCAATGGTACAAGACAGCTTTTCCTTGCCAATATCTCTCTTTTGCAAAGAGCTGCGCATTGGAAAATTCAGGGCTATGTCGTGTAGATGATGGCCTAACAGGAGGCTTTAAAATGTTCTTTCTAGTGTCCTTCGTTTGGGAGAAAAATGCAATGGTACAAGACAGCTTTTCCTTGCCAATATCTCTCTTTTGCAAAGAGCTGCGCATTGGAAAATTCAGGGCTATGTCGTGTAGATGATGGCCTAACAGGAGGCTTTAAAATTTTCTTTCTAGTGTCCTTCGTTTGGGAGAAAAATGCAATGGTACAAGACAGCTTTTCCTTGCCAATATCTCTCTTTTGCAAAGAGCTGCGCATTGGAAAATTCAGGGCTATGTCGTGTAGATGATGGCCTAACAGGAGGCTTTAAATTTTTCTTTCTAGTTTCCTTCGTTTGGGAGAAAAATGCAAAGGTACAAGACAGCTTTTCCTTGCCAATATCTCTCTTTTGCAAAGAGCTGCGCATTGGAAAATTCAGGGCTATGTCGTGTAGATGATGGCCTAACAGGAGGCTTTAAAATTTTCTTTCTAGTGTCCTTCGTTTGGGAGAAAAATGCAATGGTACAAGACAGCTTTTCCTTGCCAATATCTCTCTATTGCAAAGAGCTGCGCATTGGAAAATTCAGGGCTATGTCGTGTAGATGATGGCCTAACAGGAGGCTTTAAAATGTTCTTTCTAGTGTCCTTCGTTTGGGAGAAAAATGCAATGGTACAAGACAGCTTTTCCTTGCCAATATATCTCTTTTGCAAAGAGCTGCGCATTGGAAAATTCAGGGCTATGTCGTGTAGATGATGGCCTAACAGGAGGCTTTAAAATGTTCTTTCTAGTGTCCTTCGTTTGGGAGAAAAATGCAATGGTACAAGACAGCTTTTCCTTGCCAATATCTCTCTTTTGCAAAGAGCTGCGCATTGGAAAATTCAGGGCTATGTCGTGTAGATGATGGCCTAACAGGAGGCTTTAAAATTTTCTTTCTAGTGTCCTTCGTTTGGGAGAAAAATGCAATGGTACAAGACAGCTTTTCCTTGCCAATGTCTCTCTTTTGCAAAGAGCTGCGCATTGGAAAATTCAGGGCTATGTCGTGTAGATGATGGCCTAACAGGAGGCTTTAAAATTTTCTTTCTAGTGACCTTCGTTTGGGAGAAAAATGCAAAGGTACAAGACAGCTTTTCCTTGCCAATATCTCTCTTTTGCAAAGAGCTGCGCATTGGAAAATTCAGGGCTATGTCGTGTAGATGATGGCCTAACAGGAGGCTTTAAAATGTTCTTTCTAGTTTCCTTCGTTTGGGAGAAAAATGCAATGGTACAAGACAGCTTTTCCTTGCCAATATCTCTCTTTTGCAAAGAGCTGCGCATTGGAAAATTCAGGGCTATGTCGTGTAGATGATGGCCTAACAGGAGGCTTTAAAATTTTCTTTCTAGTGTCCTTCGTTTGGGAGAAAAATGCAAAGGTACAAGACAGCTTTTCCTTGCCAATATCTCTCTTTTGCAAAGAGCTACGCATTGGAAAATTCAGGGCTATGTCGTGTAGATGATGGCCTAACAGGAGGCTTTAAAATTTTCTTTCTAGTGACCTTCGTTTGGGAGAAAAATGCAAAGGTACAAGACAGCTTTTCCTTGCCAATATCTCTCTTTTGCAAAGAGCTGCGCATTGGAAAATTCAGGGCTATGTCGTGTAGATGATGGCCTAACAGGAGGCTTTAAAATTTTCTTTCTAGTGTCCTTCGTTTGGGAGAAAAATGCAAAGGTACAAGACAGCTTTTCCTTGCCAATATCTCTCTTTTGCAAAGAGCTACGCATTGGAAAATTCAGGGCTATGTCGTGTAGATGATGGCCTAACAGGAGGCTTTAAAATTTTCTTTCTAGTGTCCTTCGTTTGGGAGAAAAATGCAATGGTACAAGACAGCTTTTCCTTGCCAATATCTCTCTTTTGCAAAGAGCTGCGCATTGGAAAATTCAGGGCTATGTCGTGTAGATGATGGCCTAACAGGAGGCTTTAAAATTTTCTTTCTAGTGTCCTTCGTTTGGGAGAAAAATGCAAAGGTACAAGACAGCTTTTCCTTGCCAATATCTCTCTTTTGCAAAGAGCTACGCATTGGAAAATTCAGGGCTATGTCGTGTAGATGATGGCCTAACAGGAGGCTTTAAAATTTTCTTTCTAGTGACCTTCGTTTGGGAGAAAAATGCAATGGTACAAGACAGCTTTTCCTTGCCAATATCTCTCTTTTGCAAAGAGCTGCGCATTGGAAAATTCAGGGCTATGTCGTGTAGATGATGGTCTAACAGGAGGCTTTAAAATTTTCTTTCTAGTGTCCTTCGTTTGGGAGAAAAATGCAAAGGTACAAGACAGCTTTTCCTTGCCAATATCTCTCTTTTGCAAAGAGCTACGCATTGGAAAATTCAGGGCTATGTCGTGTAGATGATGGCCTAACAGGAGGCTTTAAAATTTTCTTTCTAGTGACCTTCGTTTGGGAGAAAAATGCAAAGGTACAAGACAGCTTTTCCTTGCCAATATCTCTCTTTTGCAAAGAGCTGCGCATTGGAAAATTCAGGGCTATGTCGTGTAGATGATGGCCTAACAGGAGGCTTTAAAATTTTCTTTCTAGCGTCCTTCGTTTGGGAGAAAAATGCACAGGTACAAGACGGCTTCTCCTTGCCAATATCTCTCTTTTGCAAAGAGCTACGCATTGGAAAATTCAGGGCTATGTCGTGTAGATGATGGCCTAACAGGAGGCTTTAAAATTTTCTTTCTAGTGTCCTTCGTTTGGGAGAAAAATGCAATGGTACAAGACAGCTTTTCCTTGCCAATATCTCTCTTTTGCAAAGAGCTGCGCATTGGAAAATTCAGGGCTATGTCGTGTAGATGATGGCCTAACAGGAGGCTTTAAAATTTTCTTTCTAGTTTCCTTCGTTTGGGAGAAAAATGCAAAGGTACAAGACAGCTTTTCCTTGCCAATATCTCTCTTTTGCAAAGAGCTGCGCATTGGAAAATTCAGGGCTATGTCGTGTAGATGATGGCCTAACAGGAGGCTTTAAAATTTTCTTTCTAGCGTCCTTCGTTTGGGAGAAAAATGCAAAGGTACAAGACAGCTTTTCCTTGCCAATATCTCTCTTTTGCAAAGAGCTACGCATTGGAAAATTCAGGGCTATGTCGTGTAGATGATGGCCTAACAGGAGGCTTTAAAATTTTCTTTCTAGTGTCCTTCGTTTGGGAGAAAAATGCAATGGTACAAGACAGCTTTTCCTTGCCAATATCTCTCTTTTGCAAAGAGCTGCGCATTGGAAAATTCAGGGCTATGTCGTGTAGATGATGGCCTAACAGGAGGCTTTAAAATTTTCTTTCTAGTGTCCTTCGTTTGGGAGAAAAATGCAATGGTACAAGACAGCTTTTCCTTGCCAATATCTCTCTTTTGCAAAGAGCTGCGCATTGGAAAATTCAGGGCTATGTCGTGTAGATGATGGCCTAACAGGAGGCTTTAAAATTTTCTTTCTAGTTTCCTTCGTTTGGGAGAAAAATGCAAAGGTACAAGACGGCTTCTCCTTGCCAATATCTCTCTTTTGCAAAGAGCTACGCATTGGAAAATTCAGGGCTATGTCGTGTAGATGATGGCCTAACAGGAGGCTTTAAAATTTTCTTTCTAGTGTCCTTCGTTTGGGAGAAAAATGCAATGGTACAAGACAGCTTTTCCTTGCCAATATCTCTCTTTTGCAAAGAGCTGCGCATTGGAAAATTCAGGGCTATGTCGTGTAGATGATGGCCTAACAGGAGGCTTTAAAATTTTCTTTCTAGTTTCCTTCGTTTGGGAGAAAAATGCAAAGGTACAAGACAGCTTTTCCTTGCCAATATCTCTCTTTTGCAAAGAGCTGCGCATTGGAAAATTCAGGGCTATGTCGTGTAGATGATGGCCTAACAGGAGGCTTTAAAATTTTCTTTCTAGCGTCCTTCGTTTGGGAGAAAAATGCAAAGGTACAAGACAGCTTTTCCTTGCCAATATCTCTCTTTTGCAAAGAGCTACGCATTGGAAAATTCAGGGCTATGTCGTGTAGATGATGGCCTAACAGGAGGCTTTAAAATTTTCTTTCTAGTGTCCTTCGTTTGGGAGAAAAATGCAATGGTACAAGACAGCTTTTCCTTGCCAATATCTCTCTTTTGCAAAGAGCTGCGCATTGGAAAATTCAGGGCTATGTCGTGTAGATGATGGCCTAACAGGAGGCTTTAAAATTTTCTTTCTAGTTTCCTTCGTTTGGGAGAAAAATGCAAAGGTACAAGACAGCTTTTCCTTGCCAATATCTCTCTTTTGCAAAGAGCTGCGCATTGGAAAATTCAGGGCTATGTCGTGTAGATGATGGCCTAACAGGAGGCTTTAAAATTTTCTTTCTAGTGTCCTTCGTTTGGGAGAAAAATGCAATGGTACAAGACAGCTTTTCCTTGCCAATATCTCTCTATTGCAAAGAGCTGCGCATTGGAAAATTCAGGGCTATGTCGTGTAGATGATGGCCTAACAGGAGGCTTTAAAATGTTCTTTCTAGTGTCCTTCGTTTGGGAGAAAAATGCAATGGTACAAGACAGCTTTTCCTTGCCAATATCTCTCTTTTGCAAAGAGCTGCGCATTGGAAAATTCAGGGCTATGTCGTGTAGATGATGGCCTAACAGGAGGCTTTAAAATGTTCTTTCTAGTGTCCTTCGTTTGGGAGAAAAATGCAATGGTACAAGACAGCTTTTCCTTGCCAATATCTCTCTTTTGCAAAGAGCTGCGCATTGGAAAATTCAGGGCTATGTCGTGTAGATGATGGCCTAACAGGAGGCTTTAAAATTTTCTTTCTAGTGTCCTTCGTTTGGGAGAAAAATGCAATGGTACAAGACAGCTTTTCCTTGCCAATATCTCTCTTTTGCAAAGAGCTGCGCATTGGAAAATTCAGGGCTATGTCGTGTAGATGATGGCCTAACAGGAGGCTTTAAATTTTTCTTTCTAGTTTCCTTCGTTTGGGAGAAAAATGCAAAGGTACAAGACAGCTTTTCCTTGCCAATATCTCTCTTTTGCAAAGAGCTGCGCATTGGAAAATTCAGGGCTATGTCGTGTAGATGATGGCCTAACAGGAGGCTTAAAATTTTTCTTTCTAGTGTCCTTCGTTTGGGAGAAAAATGCAATGGTACAAGACAGCTTTTCCTTGCCAATATCTCTCTATTGCAAAGAGCTGCGCATTGGAAAATTCAGGGCTATGTCGTGTAGATGATGGCCTAACAGGAGGCTTTAAAATGTTCTTTCTAGTGTCCTTCGTTTGGGAGAAAAATGCAATGGTACAAGACAGCTTTTCCTTGCCAATATATCTCTTTTGCAAAGAGCTGCGCATTGGAAAATTCAGGGCTATGTCGTGTAGATGATGGCCTAACAGGAGGCTTTAAAATGTTCTTTCTAGTGTCCTTCGTTTGGGAGAAAAATGCAATGGTACAAGACAGCTTTTCCTTGCCAATATCTCTCTTTTGCAAAGAGCTGCGCATTGGAAAATTCAGGGCTATGTCGTGTAGATGATGGCCTAACAGGAGGCTTTAAAATTTTCTTTCTAGTGTCCTTCGTTTGGGAGAAAAATGCAATGGTACAAGACAGCTTTTCCTTGCCAATATCTCTCTTTTGCAAAGAGCTGCGCATTGGAAAATTCAGGGCTATGTCGTGTAGGTGATGGCCTAACAGGAGGCTTTAAAATTTTCTTTCTAGTGACCTTCGTTTGGGAGAAAAATGCAAAGGTACAAGACAGCTTTTCCTTGCCAATATCTCTCTTTTGCAAAGAGCTGCGCATTGGAAAATTCAGGGCTATGTCGTGTAGATGATGGCCTAACAGGAGGCTTTAAAATGTTCTTTCTAGTTTCCTTCGTTTGGGAGAAAAATGCAATGGTACAAGACAGCTTTTCCTTGCCAATATCTCTCTTTTGCAAAGAGCTGCGCATTGGAAAATTCAGGGCTATGTCGTGTAGATGATGGCCTAACAGGAGGCTTTAAAATTTTCTTTCTAGTGTCCTTCGTTTGGGAGAAAAATGCAAAGGTACAAGACAGCTTTTCCTTGCCAATATCTCTCTTTTGCAAAGAGCTACGCATTGGAAAATTCAGGGCTATGTCGTGTAGATGATGGCCTAACAGGAGGCTTTAAAATTTTCTTTCTAGTGACCTTCGTTTGGGAGAAAAATGCAAAGGTACAAGACAGCTTTTCCTTGCCAATATCTCTCTTTTGCAAAGAGCTGCGCATTGGAAAATTCAGGGCTATGTCGTGTAGATGATGGCCTAACAGGAGGCTTTAAAATTTTCTTTCTAGTGTCCTTCGTTTGGGAGAAAAATGCAAAGGTACTAGACAGCTTTTCCTTGCCAATATCTCTCTTTTGCAAAGAGCTACGCATTGGAAAATTCAGGGCTATGTCGTGTAGATGATGGCCTAACAGGAGGCTTTAAAATTTTCTTTCTAGTGTCCTTCGTTTGGGAGAAAAATGCAATGGTACAAGACAGCTTTTCCTTGCCAATATCTCTCTTTTGCAAAGAGCTGCGCATTGGAAAATTCAGGGCTATGTCGTGTAGATGATGGCCTAACAGGAGGCTTTAAAATTTTCTTTCTAGTGTCCTTCGTTTGGGAGAAAAATGCAAAGGTACAAGACAGCTTTTCCTTGCCAATATCTCTCTTTTGCAAAGAGCTACGCATTGGAAAATTCAGGGCTATGTCGTGTAGATGATGGCCTAACAGGAGGCTTTAAAATTTTCTTTCTAGTGACCTTCGTTTGGGAGAAAAATGCAAAGGTACAAGACAGCTTTTCCTTGCCAATATCTCTCTTTTGCAAAGAGCTGCGCATTGGAAAATTCAGGGCTATGTCGTGTAGATGATGGCCTAACAGGAGGCTTTAAAATTTTCTTTCTAGTGTCCTTCGTTTGGGAGAAAAATGCAATGGTACAAGACAGCTTTTCCTTGCCAATATCTCTCTATTGCAAAGAGCTGCGCATTGGAAAATTCAGGGCTATGTCGTGTAGATGATGGCCTAACAGGAGGCTTTAAAATGTTCTTTCTAGTGTCCTTCGTTTGGGAGAAAAATGCAATGGTACAAGACAGCTTTTCCTTGCCAATATATCTCTTTTGCAAAGAGCTGCGCATTGGAAAATTCAGGGCTATGTCGTGTAGATGATGGCCTAACAGGAGGCTTTAAAATGTTCTTTCTAGTGTCCTTCGTTTGGGAGAAAAATGCAATGGTACAAGACAGCTTTTCCTTGCCAATATCTCTCTTTTGCAAAGAGCTGCGCATTGGAAAATTCAGGGCTATGTCGTGTAGATGATGGCCTAACAGGAGGCTTTAAAATTTTCTTTCTAGTGACCTTCGTTTGGGAGAAAAATGCAAAGGTACAAGACAGCTTTTCCTTGCCAATATCTCTCTTTTGCAAAGAGCTGCGCATTGGAAAATTCAGGGCTATGTCGTGTAGATGATGGCCTAACAGGAGGCTTTAAAATGTTCTTTCTAGTGTCCTTCGTTTGGGAGAAAAATGCAATGGTACAAGACAGCTTTTCCTTGCCAATATCTCTCTTTTGCAAAGAGCTGCGCATTGGAAAATTCAGGGCTATGTCGTGTAGATGATGGCCTAACAGGAGGCTTTAAAATTTTCTTTCTAGTGTCCTTCGTTTGGGAGAAAAATGCAAAGGTACAAGACAGCTTTTCCTTGCCAATATCTCTCTTTTGCAAAGAGCTACGCATTGGAAAATTCAGGGCTATGTCGTGTAGATGATGGCCTAACAGGAGGCTTTAAAATTTTCTTTCTAGTGACCTTCGTTTGGGAGAAAAATGCAAAGGTACAAGACAGCTTTTCCTTGCCAATATCTCTCTTTTGCAAAGAGCTGCGCATTGGAAAATTCAGGGCTATGTCGTGTAGATGATGGCCTAACAGGAGGCTTTAAAATTTTCTTTCTAGTGTCCTTCGTTTGGGAGAAAAATGCAAAGGTACTAGACAGCTTTTCCTTGCCAATATCTCTCTTTTGCAAAGAGCTACGCATTGGAAAATTCAGGGCTATGTCGTGTAGATGATGGCCTAACAGGAGGCTTTAAAATTTTCTTTCTAGTGTCCTTCGTTTGGGAGAAAAATGCAATGGTACAAGACAGCTTTTCCTTGCCAATATCTCTCTTTTGCAAAGAGCTGCGCATTGGAAAATTCAGGGCTATGTCGTGTAGATGATGGCCTAACAGGAGGCTTTAAAATTTTCTTTCTAGTGTCCTTCGTTTGGGAGAAAAATGCAAAGGTACAAGACAGCTTTTCCTTGCCAATATCTCTCTTTTGCAAAGAGCTACGCATTGGAAAATTCAGGGCTATGTCGTGTAGATGATGGCCTAACAGGAGGCTTTAAAATTTTCTTTCTAGTGACCTTCGTTTGGGAGAAAAATGCAAAGGTACAAGACAGCTTTTCCTTGCCAATATCTCTCTTTTGCAAAGAGCTGCGCATTGGAAAATTCAGGGCTATGTCGTGTAGATGATGGCCTAACAGGAGGCTTTAAAATTTTCTTTCTAGTGTCCTTCGTTTGGGAGAAAAATGCAATGGTACAAGACAGCTTTTCCTTGCCAATATCTCTCTATTGCAAAGAGCTGCGCATTGGAAAATTCAGGGCTATGTCGTGTAGATGATGGCCTAACAGGAGGCTTTAAAATGTTCTTTCTAGTGTCCTTCGTTTGGGAGAAAAATGCAATGGTACAAGACAGCTTTTCCTTGCCAATATATCTCTTTTGCAAAGAGCTGCGCATTGGAAAATTCAGGGCTATGTCGTGTAGATGATGGCCTAACAGGAGGCTTTAAAATGTTCTTTCTAGTGTCCTTCGTTTGGGAGAAAAATGCAATGGTACAAGACAGCTTTTCCTTGCCAATATCTCTCTTTTGCAAAGAGCTGCGCATTGGAAAATTCAGGGCTATGTCGTGTAGATGATGGCCTAACAGGAGGCTTTAAAATTTTCTTTCTAGTGACCTTCGTTTGGGAGAAAAATGCAAAGGTACAAGACAGCTTTTCCTTGCCAATATCTCTCTTTTGCAAAGAGCTGCGCATTGGAAAATTCAGGGCTATGTCGTGTAGATGATGGCCTAACAGGAGGCTTTAAAATGTTCTTTCTAGTGTCCTTCGTTTGGGAGAAAAATGCAATGGTACAAGACAGCTTTTCCTTGCCAATATCTCTCTTTTGCAAAGAGCTGCGCATTGGAAAATTCAGGGCTATGTCGTGTAGATGATGGCCTAACAGGAGGCTTTAAAATTTTCTTTCTAGTTTCCTTCGTTTGGGAGAAAAATGCAAAGGTACAAGACAGCTTTTCCTTGCCAATATCTCTCTTTTGCAAAGAGCTGCGCATTGGAAAATTCAGGGCTATGTCGTGTAGATGATGGCCTAACAGGAGGCTTTAAAATTTTCTTTCTAGTGTCCTTCGTTTGGGAGAAAAATGCAATGGTACAAGACAGCTTTTCCTTGCCAATATCTCTCTATTGCAAAGAGCTGCGCATTGGAAAATTCAGGGCTATGTCCTGTAGATGATGGCCTAACAGGAGGCTTTAAAATGTTCTTTCTAGTGTCCTTCGTTTGGGAGAAAAATGCAATGGTACAAGACAGCTTTTCCTTGCCAATATCTCTCTTTTGCAAAGAGCTGCGCATTGGAAAATTCAGGGCTATGTCGTGTAGATGATGGCCTAACAGGAGGCTTTAAAATGTTCTTTCTAGTGTCCTTCGTTTGGGAGAAAAATGCAATGGTACAAGACAGCTTTTCCTTGCCAATATCTCTCTTTTGCAAAGAGCTGCGCATTGGAAAATTCAGGGCTATGTCGTGTAGATGATGGCCTAACAGGAGGCTTTAAAATTTTCTTTCTAGTGTCCTTCGTTTGGGAGAAAAATGCAATGGTACAAGACAGCTTTTCCTTGCCAATATCTCTCTTTTGCAAAGAGCTGCGCATTGGAAAATTCAGGGCTATGTCGTGTAGATGATGGCCTAACAGGAGGCTTTAAATTTTTCTTTCTAGTTTCCTTCGTTTGGGAGAAAAATGCAAAGGTACAAGACAGATTTTCCTTGCCAATATCTCTCTTTTGCAAAGAGCTGCGCATTGGAAAATTCAGGGCTATGTCGTGTAGATGATGGCCTAACAGGAGGCTTTAAAATTTTCTTTCTAGTGTCCTTCGTTTGGGAGAAAAATGCAATGGTACAAGACAGCTTTTCCTTGCCAATATCTCTCTATTGCAAAGAGCTGCGCATTGGAAAATTCAGGGCTATGTCGTGTAGATGATGGCCTAACAGGAGGCTTTAAAATGTTCTTTCTAGTGTCCTTCGTTTGGGAGAAAAATGCAATGGTACAAGACAGCTTTTCCTTGCCAATATATCTCTTTTGCAAAGAGCTGCGCATTGGAAAATTCAGGGCTATGTCGTGTAGATGATGGCCTAACAGGAGGCTTTAAAATGTTCTTTCTAGTGTCCTTCGTTTGGGAGAAAAATGCAATGGTACAAGACAGCTTTTCCTTGCCAATATCTCTCTTTTGCAAAGAGCTGCGCATTGGAAAATTCAGGGCTATGTCGTGTAGATGATGGCCTAACAGGAGGCTTTAAAATTTTCTTTCTAGTGTCCTTCGTTTGGGAGAAAAATGCAATGGTACAAGACAGCTTTTCCTTGCCAATGTCTCTCTTTTGCAAAGAGCTGCGCATTGGAAAATTCAGGGCTATGTCGTGTAGATGATGGCCTAACAGGAGGCTTTAAAATTTTCTTTCTAGTGACCTTCGTTTGGGAGAAAAATGCAAAGGTACAAGACAGCTTTTCCTTGCCAATATCTCTCTTTTGCAAAGAGCTGCGCATTGGAAAATTCAGGGCTATGTCGTGTAGATGATGGCCTAACAGGAGGCTTTAAAATGTTCTTTCTAGTTTCCTTCGTTTGGGAGAAAAATGCAATGGTACAAGACAGCTTTTCCTTGCCAATATCTCTCTTTTGCAAAGAGCTGCGCATTGGAAAATTCAGGGCTATGTCGTGTAGATGATGGCCTAACAGGAGGCTTTAAAATTTTCTTTCTAGTGTCCTTCGTTTGGGAGAAAAATGCAAAGGTACAAGACAGCTTTTCCTTGCCAATATCTCTCTTTTGCAAAGAGCTACGCATTGGAAAATTCAGGGCTATGTCGTGTAGATGATGGCCTAACAGGAGGCTTTAAAATTTTCTTTCTAGTGACCTTCGTTTGGGAGAAAAATGCAAAGGTACAAGACAGCTTTTCCTTGCCAATATCTCTCTTTTGCAAAGAGCTGCGCATTGGAAAATTCAGGGCTATGTCGTGTAGATGATGGCCTAACAGGAGGCTTTAAAATTTTCTTTCTAGTGTCCTTCGTTTGGGAGAAAAATGCAAAGGTACAAGACAGCTTTTCCTTGCCAATATCTCTCTTTTGCAAAGAGCTACGCATTGGAAAATTCAGGGCTATGTCGTGTAGATGATGGCCTAACAGGAGGCTTTAAAATTTTCTTTCTAGTGTCCTTCGTTTGGGAGAAAAATGCAATGGTACAAGACAGCTTTTCCTTGCCAATATCTCTCTTTTGCAAAGAGCTGCGCATTGGAAAATTCAGGGCTATGTCGTGTAGATGATGGCCTAACAGGAGGCTTTAAAATTTTCTTTCTAGTGTCCTTCGTTTGGGAGAAAAATGCAAAGGTACAAGACAGCTTTTCCTTGCCAATATCTCTCTTTTGCAAAGAGCTACGCATTGGAAAATTCAGGGCTATGTCGTGTAGATGATGGCCTAACAGGAGGCTTTAAAATTTTCTTTCTAGTGACCTTCGTTTGGGAGAAAAATGCAAAGGTACAAGACAGCTTTTCCTTGCCAATATCTCTCTTTTGCAAAGAGCTGCGCATTGGAAAATTCAGGGCTATGTCGTGTAGATGATGGCCTAACAGGAGGCTTTAAAATTTTCTTTCTAGTGTCCTTCGTTTGGGAGAAAAATGCAAAGGTACAAGACAGCTTTTCCTTGCCAATATCTCTCTTTTGCAAAGAGCTACGCATTGGAAAATTCAGGGCTATGTCGTGTAGATGATGGCCTAACAGGAGGCTTTAAAATTTTCTTTCTAGTGTCCTTCGTTTGGGAGAAAAATGCAATGGTACAAGACAGCTTTTCCTTGCCAATATCTCTCTTTTGCAAAGAGCTGCGCATTGGAAAATTCAGGGCTATGTCGTGTAGATGATGGCCTAACAGGAGGCTTTAAAATTTTCTTTCTAGTGTCCTTCGTTTGGGAGAAAAATGCAAAGGTACAAGACAGCTTTTCCTTGCCAATATCTCTCTTTTGCAAAGAGCTACGCATTGGAAAATTCTGGGCTATGTCGTGTAGATGATGGCCTAACAGGAGGCTTTAAAATTTTCTTTCTAGTGACCTTCGTTTGGGAGAAAAATGCAAAGGTACAAGACAGCTTTTCCTTGCCAATATCTCTCTTTTGCAAAGAGCTGCGCATTGGAAAATTCAGGGCTATGTCGTGTAGATGATGGCCTAACAGGAGGCTTTAAAATTTTCTTTCTAGTGTCCTTCGTTTGGGAGTAAAATGCAATGGTACAAGACAGCTTTTCCTTGCCAATATCTCTCTTTTGCAAAGAGCTGCGCATTGGAAAATTCAGGGCTATGTCATGTAGAAGATGGCCTAACAGGAGGCTTTAAAATTTTCTTTCTAGTTTCCTTCGTTTGGGAGAAAAATGCAAAGGTACAAGACA
This sequence comes from Pseudophryne corroboree, assembly GCF_028390025.1. NCBI lineage: Eukaryota > Metazoa > Chordata > Amphibia > Anura > Myobatrachidae > Pseudophryne > Pseudophryne corroboree. Next base: position 32,164 of record NW_026968205.1, on the reverse strand, counting down.
GCTTTTCCTTGCCAATATCTCTCTTTTGCAAAGAGCTGCGCATTGGAAAATTCAGGGCTATGTCGTGTAGATGATGGCCTAACAGGAGGCTTTAAAATTTTCTTTCTAGTGTCCTTCGTTTGGGAGAAAAATGCAATGGTACAAGACAGCTTTTCCTTGCCAATATCTCTCTATTGCAAAGAGCTGCGCATTGGAAAATTCAGGGCTATGTCGTGTAGATGATGGCCTAACAGGAGGCTTTAAAATGTTCTTTCTAGTGTCCTTCGTTTGGGAGTAAAATGCAATGGTACAAGACAGCTTTTCCTTGCCAATATATCTCTTTTGCAAAGAGCTGCGCATTGGAAAATTCAGGGCTATGTCGTGTAGATGATGGCCTAACAGGAGGCTTTAAAATGTTCTTTCTAGTGTCCTTCGTTTGGGAGAAAAATGCAATGGTACAAGACAGCTTTTCCTTGCCAATATCTCTCTTTTGCAAAGAGCTGCGCATTGGAAAATTCAGGGCTATGTCGTGTAGATGATGGCCTAACAGGAGGATTTAAAATTTTCTTTCTAGTGACCTTCGTTTGGGAGAAAAATGCAAAGGTACAAGACAGCTTTTCCTTGCCAATATCTCTCTTTTGCAAAGAGCTGCGCATTGGAAAATTCAGGGCTATGTCGTGTAGATGATGGCCTAACAGGAGGCTTTAAAATGTTCTTTCTAGTGTCCTTCGTTTGGGAGAAAAATGCAATGGTACAAGACAGCTTTTCCTTGCCAATATCTCTCTTTTGCAAAGAGCTGCGCATTGGAAAATTCAGGGCTATGTCGTGTAGATGATGGCCTAACAGGAGGCTTTAAAATTTTCTTTCTAGTGTCCTTCGTTTGGGAGAAAAATGCAAAGGTACAAGACAGCTTTTCCTTGCCAATATCTCTCTTTTGCAAAGAGCTACGCATTGGAAAATTCAGGGCTATGTCATGTAGATGATGGCCTAACAGGAGGCTTTAAAATTTTCTTTCTAGTGTCCTTCGTTTGGGAGAAAAATGCAAAGGTACAAGACAGCTTTTCCTTGCCAATATCTCTCTTTTGCAAAGAGCTGCGCATTGGAAAATTCAGGGCTATGTCGTGTAGATGATGGCCTAACAGGAGGCTTTAAAATGTTCTTTCTAGTTTCCTTCGTTTGGGAGAAAAATGCAATGGTACAAGACAGCTTTTCCTTGCCAATATCTCTCTTTTGCAAAGAGCTGCGCATTGGAAAATTCAGGGCTATGTCGTGTAGATGATGGCCTAACAGGAGGCTTTAAAATTTTCTTTCTAGTGTCCTTCGTTTGGGAGAAAAATGCAAAGGTACAAGACAGCTTTTCCTTGCCAATATCTCTCTTTTGCAAAGAGCTACGCATTGGAAAATTCAGGGCTATGTCGTGTAGATGATGGCCTAACAGGAGGCTTTAAAATTTTCTTTCTAGTGACCTTCGTTTGGGAGAAAAATGCAAAGGTACAAGACAGCTTTTCCTTGCCAATATCTCTCTTTTGCAAAGAGCTGCGCATTGGAAAATTCAGGGCTATGTCGTGTAGATGATGGCCTAACAGGAGGCTTTAAAATTTTCTTTCTAGTGTCCTTCGTTTGGGAGAAAAATGCAAAGGTACAAGACAGCTTTTCCTTGCCAATATCTCTCTTTTGCAAAGAGCTACGCATTGGAAAATTCAGGGCTATGTCGTGTAGATGATGGCCTAACAGGAGGCTTTAAAATTTTCTTTCTAGTGTCCTTCGTTTGGGAGAAAAATGCAATGGTACAAGACAGCTTTTCCTTGCCAATATCTCTCTTTTGCAAAGAGCTGCGCATTGGAAAATTCAGGGCTATGTCGTGTAGATGATGGCCTAACAGGAGGCTTTAAAATTTTCTTTCTAGTGTCCTTCGTTTGGGAGAAAAATGCAAAGGTACAAGACAGCTTTTCCTTGCCAATATCTCTCTTTTGCAAAGAGCTACGCATTGGAAAATTCAGGGCTATGTCGTGTAGATGATGGCCTAACAGGAGGCTTTAAAATTTTCTTTCTAGTGACCTTCGTTTGGGAGAAAAATGCAAAGGTACAAGACAGCTTTTCCTTGCCAATATCTCTCTTTTGCAAAGAGCTGTGCATTGGAAAATTCTGGGCTATGTCGTGTAGATGATGGCCTAACAGGAGGCTTTAAAATTTTCTTTCTAGTGTCCTTCGTTTGGGAGAAAAATGCAATGGTACAAGACAGCTTTTCCTTGCCAATATCTCTCTTTTGCAAAGAGCTGCGCATTGGAAAATTCAGGGCTATGTCGTGTAGATGATGGCCTAACAGGAGGCTTTAAAATTTTCTTTCTAGTTTCCTTCGTTTGGGAGAAAAATGCAAAGGTACAAGACAGCTTTTCCTTGCCAATATCTCTCTTTTGCAAAGAGCTGCGCATTGGAAAATTCAGGGCTATGTCGTGTAGATGATGGCCTAACAGGAGGCTTTAAAATTTTCTTTCTAGCGTCCTTCGTTTGGGAGAAAAATGCAAAGGTACAAGACAGCTTTTCCTTGCCAATATCTCTCTTTTGCAAAGAGCTACGCATTGGAAAATTCAGGGCTATGTCGTGTAGATGATGGCCTAACAGGAGGCTTTAAAATTTTCTTTCTAGTGTCCTTCGTTTGGGAGAAAAATGCAATGGTACAAGACAGCTTTTCCTTGCCAATATCTCTCTTTTGCAAAGAGCTGCGCATTGGAAGATTCAGGGCTATGTCGTGTAGATGATGGCCTAACAGGAGGCTTTAAAATTTTCTTTCTAGTTTCCTTCGTTTGGGAGAAAAATGCAAAGGTACAAGACAGCTTTTCCTTGCCAATATCTCTCTTTTGCAAAGAGCTGCGCATTGGAAAATTCAGGGCTATGTCGTGTAGATGATGGCCTAACAGGAGGCTTTAAAATTTTCTTTCTAGTGTCCTTCGTTTGGGAGAAAAATGCAATGGTACAAGACAGCTTTTCCTTGCCAATATCTCTCTATTGCAAAGAGCTGCGCATTGGAAAATTCAGGGCTATGTCGTGTAGATGATGGCCTAACAGGAGGCTTTAAAATGTTCTTTCTAGTGTCCTTCGTTTGGGAGAAAAATGCAATGGTACAAGACAGCTTTTCCTTGCCAATATCTCTCTTTTGCAAAGAGCTGCGCATTGGAAAATTCAGGGCTATGTCGTGTAGATGATGGCCTAACAGGAGGCTTTAAAATGTTCTTTCTAGTGTCCTTCGTTTGGGAGAAAAATGCAATGGTACAAGACAGCTTTTCCTTGCCAATATCTCTCTTTTGCAAAGAGCTGCGCATTGGAAAATTCAGGGCTATGTCGTGTAGATGATGGCCTAACAGGAGGCTTTAAAATTTTCTTTCTAGTGTCCTTCGTTTGGGAGAAAAATGCAATGGTACAAGACAGCTTTTCCTTGCCAATATCTCTCTTTTGCAAAGAGCTGCGCATTGGAAAATTCAGGGCTATGTCGTGTAGATGATGGCCTAACAGGAGGCTTTAAATTTTTCTTTCTAGTTTCCTTCGTTTGGGAGAAAAATGCAAAGGTACAAGACAGCTTTTCCTTGCCAATATCTCTCTTTTGCAAAGAGCTGCGCATTGGAAAATTCAGGGCTATGTCGTGTAGATGATGGCCTAACAGGAGGCTTTAAAATTTTCTTTCTAGTGTCCTTCGTTTGGGAGAAAAATGCAATGGTACAAGACAGCTTTTCCTTGCCAATATCTCTCTATTGCAAAGAGCTGCGCATTGGAAAATTCAGGGCTATGTCGTGTAGATGATGGCCTAACAGGAGGCTTTAAAATGTTCTTTCTAGTGTCCTTCGTTTGGGAGAAAAATGCAATGGTACAAGACAGCTTTTCCTTGCCAATATATCTCTTTTGCAAAGAGCTGCGCATTGGAAAATTCAGGGCTATGTCGTGTAGATGATGGCCTAACAGGAGGCTTTAAAATGTTCTTTCTAGTGTCCTTCGTTTGGGAGAAAAATGCAATGGTACAAGACAGCTTTTCCTTGCCAATATCTCTCTTTTGCAAAGAGCTGCGCATTGGAAAATTCAGGGCTATGTCGTGTAGATGATGGCCTAACAGGAGGCTTTAAAATTTTCTTTCTAGTGTCCTTCGTTTGGGAGAAAAATGCAATGGTACAAGACAGCTTTTCCTTGCCAATGTCTCTCTTTTGCAAAGAGCTGCGCATTGGAAAATTCAGGGCTATGTCGTGTAGATGATGGCCTAACAGGAGGCTTTAAAATTTTCTTTCTAGTGACCTTCGTTTGGGAGAAAAATGCAAAGGTACAAGACAGCTTTTCCTTGCCAATATCTCTCTTTTGCAAAGAGCTGCGCATTGGAAAATTCAGGGCTATGTCGTGTAGATGATGGCCTAACAGGAGGCTTTAAAATGTTCTTTCTAGTTTCCTTCGTTTGGGAGAAAAATGCAATGGTACAAGACAGCTTTTCCTTGCCAATATCTCTCTTTTGCAAAGAGCTGCGCATTGGAAAATTCAGGGCTATGTCGTGTAGATGATGGCCTAACAGGAGGCTTTAAAATTTTCTTTCTAGTGTCCTTCGTTTGGGAGAAAAATGCAAAGGTACAAGACAGCTTTTCCTTGCCAATATCTCTCTTTTGCAAAGAGCTACGCATTGGAAAATTCAGGGCTATGTCGTGTAGATGATGGCCTAACAGGAGGCTTTAAAATTTTCTTTCTAGTGACCTTCGTTTGGGAGAAAAATGCAAAGGTACAAGACAGCTTTTCCTTGCCAATATCTCTCTTTTGCAAAGAGCTGCGCATTGGAAAATTCAGGGCTATGTCGTGTAGATGATGGCCTAACAGGAGGCTTTAAAATTTTCTTTCTAGTGTCCTTCGTTTGGGAGAAAAATGCAAAGGTACAAGACAGCTTTTCCTTGCCAATATCTCTCTTTTGCAAAGAGCTACGCATTGGAAAATTCAGGGCTATGTCGTGTAGATGATGGCCTAACAGGAGGCTTTAAAATTTTCTTTCTAGTGTCCTTCGTTTGGGAGAAAAATGCAATGGTACAAGACAGCTTTTCCTTGCCAATATCTCTCTTTTGCAAAGAGCTGCGCATTGGAAAATTCAGGGCTATGTCGTGTAGATGATGGCCTAACAGGAGGCTTTAAAATTTTCTTTCTAGTGTCCTTCGTTTGGGAGAAAAATGCAAAGGTACAAGACAGCTTTTCCTTGCCAATATCTCTCTTTTGCAAAGAGCTACGCATTGGAAAATTCAGGGCTATGTCGTGTAGATGATGGCCTAACAGGAGGCTTTAAAATTTTCTTTCTAGTGACCTTCGTTTGGGAGAAAAATGCAAAGGTACAAGACAGCTTTTCCTTGCCAATATCTCTCTTTTGCAAAGAGCTGCGCATTGGAAAATTCAGGGCTATGTCGTGTAGATGATGGCCTAACAGGAGGCTTTAAAATTTTCTTTCTAGTGTCCTTCGTTTGGGAGAAAAATGCAATGGTACAAGACAGCTTTTCCTTGCCAATATCTCTCTTTTGCAAAGAGCTGCGCATTGGAAAATTCAGGGCTATGTCATGTAGAAGATGGCCTAACAGGAGGCTTTAAAATTTTCTTTCTAGTTTCCTTCGTTTGGGAGAAAAATGCAAAGGTACAAGACAGCTTTTCCTTGCCAATATCTCTCTTTTGCAAAGAGCTGCGCATTGGAAAATTCAGGGCTATGTCGTGTAGATGATGGCCTAACAGGAGGCTTTAAAATTTTCTTTCTAGTGTCCTTCGTTTGGGAGAAAAATGCAATGGTACAAGACAGCTTTTCCTTGCCAATATCTCTCTATTGCAAAGAGCTGCGCATTGGAAAATTCAGGGCTATGTCGTGTAGATGATGGCCTAACAGGAGGCTTTAAAATGTTCTTTCTAGTGTCCTTCGTTTGGGAGAAAAATGCAATGGTACAAGACAGCTTTTCCTTGCCAATATATCTCTTTTGCAAAGAGCTGCGCATTGGAAAATTCAGGGCTATGTCGTGTAGATGATGGCCTAACAGGAGGCTTTAAAATGTTCTTTCTAGTGTCCTTCGTTTGGGAGAAAAATGCAATGGTACAAGACAGCTTTTCCTTGCCAATATCTCTCTTTTGCAAAGAGCTGCGCATTGGAAAATTCAGGGCTATGTCGTGTAGATGATGGCCTAACAGGAGGCTTTAAAATTTTCTTTCTAGTGTCCTTCGTTTGGGAGAAAAATGCAATGGTACAAGACAGCTTTTCCTTGCCAATGTCTCTCTTTTGCAAAGAGCTGCGCATTGGAAAATTCAGGGCTATGTCGTGTAGATGATGGCCTAACAGGAGGCTTTAAAATTTTCTTTCTAGTGACCTTCGTTTGGGAGAAAAATGCAAAGGTACAAGACAGCTTTTCCTTGCCAATATCTCTCTTTTGCAAAGAGCTGCGCATTGGAAAATTCAGGGCTATGTCGTGTAGATGATGGCCTAACAGGAGGCTTTAAAATGTTCTTTCTAGTTTCCTTCGTTTGGGAGAAAAATGCAATGGTACAAGACAGCTTTTCCTTGCCAATATCTCTCTTTTGCAAAGAGCTGCGCATTGGAAAATTCAGGGCTATGTCGTGTAGATGATGGCCTAACAGGAGGCTTTAAAATTTTCTTTCTAGTGTCCTTCGTTTGGGAGAAAAATGCAAAGGTACAAGACAGCTTTTCCTTGCCAATATCTCTCTTTTGCAAAGAGCTACGCATTGGAAAATTCAGGGCTATGTCGTGTAGATGATGGCCTAACAGGAGGCTTTAAAATTTTCTTTCTAGTGACCTTCGTTTGGGAGTAAAATGCAAAGGTACAAGACAGCTTTTCCTTGCCAATATCTCTCTTTTGCAAAGAGCTGCGCATTGGAAAATTCAGGGCTATGTCGTGTAGATGATGGCCTAACAGGAGGCTTTAAAATTTTCTTTCTAGTGTCCTTCGTTTGGGAGAAAAATGCAAAGGTACAAGACAGCTTTTCCTTGCCAATATCTCTCTTTTGCAAAGAGCTACGCATTGGAAAATTCAGGGCTATGTCATGTAGATGATGGCCTAACAGGAGGCTTTAAAATTTTCTTTCTAGTGTCCTTCGTTTGGGAGAAAAATGCAAAGGTACAAGACAGCTTTTCCTTGCCAATATCTCTCTTTTGCAAAGAGCTGCGCATTGGAAAATTCAGGGCTATGTCGTGTAGATGATGGCCTAACAGGAGGCTTTAAAATGTTCTTTCTAGTTTCCTTCGTTTGGGAGAAAAATGCAATGGTACAAGACAGCTTTTCCTTGCCAATATCTCTCTTTTGCAAAGAGCTGCGCATTGGAAAATTCAGGGCTATGTCGTGTAGATGATGGCCTAACAGGAGGCTTTAAAATTTTCTTTCTAGTGTCCTTCGTTTGGGAGAAAAATGCAAAGGTACAAGACAGCTTTTCCTTGCCAATATCTCTCTTTTGCAAAGAGCTACGCATTGGAAAATTCAGGGCTATGTCGTGTAGATGATGGCCTAACAGGAGGCTTTAAAATTTTCTTTCTAGTGACCTTCGTTTGGGAGAAAAATGCAAAGGTACAAGACAGCTTTTCCTTGCCAATATCTCTCTTTTGCAAAGAGCTGCGCATTGGAAAATTCAGGGCTATGTCGTGTAGATGATGGCCTAACAGGAGGCTTTAAAATTTTCTTTCTAGTGTCCTTCGTTTGGGAGAAAAATGCAATGGTACAAGACAGCTTTTCCTTGCCAATATCTCTCTTTTGCAAAGAGCTGCGCATTGGAAAATTCAGGGCTATGTCGTGTAGATGATGGCCTAACAGGAGGCTTTAAAATTTTCTTTCTAGTGTCCTTCGTTTGGGAGAAAAATGCAAAGGTACAAGACAGCTTTTCCTTGCCAATATCTCTCTTTTGCAAAGAGCTACGCATTGGAAAATTCAGGGCTATGTCGTGTAGATGATGGCCTAACAGGAGGCTTTAAAATTTTCTTTCTAGTGACCTTCGTTTGGGAGAAAAATGCAAAGGTACAAGACAGCTTTTCCTTGCCAATATCTCTCTTTTGCAAAGAGCTGTGCATTGGAAAATTCAGGGCTATGTCGTGTAGATGATGGCCTAACAGGAGGCTTTAAAATTTTCTTTCTAGTGTCCTTCGTTTGGGAGAAAAATGCAATGGTACAAGACAGCTTTTCCTTGCCAATATCTCTCTTTTGCAAAGAGCTGCGCATTGGAAAATTCAGGGCTATGTCGTGTAGATGATGGCCTAACAGGAGGCTTTAAAATGTTCTTTCTAGTTTCCTTCGTTTGGGAGAAAAATGCAATGGTACAAGACAGCTTTTCCTTGCCAATATCTCTCTTTTGCAAAGAGCTGCGCATTGGAAAATTCAGGGCTATGTCGTGTAGATGATGGCCTAACAGGAGGCTTTAAAATTTTCTTTCTAGTGTCCTTCGTTTGGGAGAAAAATGCAAAGGTACAAGACAGCTTTTCCTTGCCAATATCTCTCTTTTGCAAAGAGCTACGCATTGGAAAATTCAGGGCTATGTCGTGTAGATGATGGCCTAACAGGAGGCTTTAAAATTTTCTTTCTAGTGACCTTCGTTTGGGAGTAAAATGCAAAGGTACAAGACAGCTTTTCCTTGCCAATATCTCTCTTTTGCAAAGAGCTGCGCATTGGAAAATTCAGGGCTATGTCGTGTAGATGATGGCCTAACAGGAGGCTTTAAAATTTTCTTTCTAGTGTCCTTCGTTTGGGAGAAAAATGCAAAGGTACAAGACAGCTTTTCCTTGCCAATATCTCTCTTTTGCAAAGAGCTACGCATTGGAAAATTCAGGGCTATGTCATGTAGATGATGGCCTAACAGGAGGCTTTAAAATTTTCTTTCTAGTGTCCTTCGTTTGGGAGAAAAATGCAAAGGTACAAGACAGCTTTTCCTTGCCAATATCTCTCTTTTGCAAAGAGCTACGCATTGGAAAATTCAGGGCTATGTCGTGTAGATGATGGCCTAACAGGAGGCTTTAAAATTTTCTTTCTAGTGACCTTCGTTTGGGAGAAAAATGCAAAGGTACAAGACAGCTTTTCCTTGCCAATATCTCTCTTTTGCAAAGAGCTGTGCATTGGAAAATTCAGGGCTATGTCGTGTAGATGATGGCCTAACAGGAGGCTTTAAAATTTTCTTTCTAGTGTCCTTCGTTTGGGAGAAAAATGCAATGGTACAAGACAGCTTTTCCTTGCCAATATCTCTCTTTTGCAAAGAGCTGCGCATTGGAAAATTCAGGGCTATGTCGTGTAGATGATGGCCTAACAGGAGGCTTTAAAATGTTCTTTCTAGTTTCCTTCGTTTGGGAGAAAAATGCAATGGTACAAGACAGCTTTTCCTTGCCAATATCTCTCTTTTGCAAAGAGCTGCGCATTGGAAAATTCAGGGCTATGTCGTGTAGATGATGGCCTAACAGGAGGCTTTAAAATTTTCTTTCTAGTGTCCTTCGTTTGGGAGAAAAATGCAAAGGTACAAGACAGCTTTTCCTTGCCAATATCTCTCTTTTGCAAAGAGCTACGCATTGGAAAATTCAGGGCTATGTCGTGTAGATGATGGCCTAACAGGAGGCTTTAAAATTTTCTTTCTAGTGACCTTCGTTTGGGAGTAAAATGCAAAGGTACAAGACAGCTTTTCCTTGCCAATATCTCTCTTTTGCAAAGAGCTGCGCATTGGAAAATTCAGGGCTATGTCGTGTAGATGATGGCCTAACAGGAGGCTTTAAAATTTTCTTTCTAGTGTCCTTCGTTTGGGAGAAAAATGCAAAGGTACAAGACAGCTTTTCCTTGCCAATATCTCTCTTTTGCAAAGAGCTACGCATTGGAAAATTCAGGGCTATGTCATGTAGATGATGGCCTAACAGGAGGCTTTAAAATTTTCTTTCTAGTGTCCTTCGTTTGGGAGAAAAATGCAAAGGTACAAGACAGCTTTTCCTTGCCAATATCTCTCTTTTGCAAAGAGCTGCGCATTGGAAAATTCAGGGCTATGTCGTGTAGATGATGGCCTAACAGGAGGCTTTAAAATGTTCTTTCTAGTTTCCTTCGTTTGGGAGAAAAATGCAATGGTACAAGACAGCTTTTCCTTGCCAATATCTCTCTTTTGCAAAGAGCTGCGCATTGGAAAATTCAGGGCTATGTCGTGTAGATGATGGCCTAACAGGAGGCTTTAAAATTTTCTTTCTAGTGTCCTTCGTTTGGGAGAAAAATGCAAAGGTACAAGACAGCTTTTCCTTGCCAATATCTCTCTTTTGCAAAGAGCTACGCATTGGAAAATTCAGGGCTATGTCGTGTAGATGATGGCCTAACAGGAGGCTTTAAAATTTTCTTTCTAGTGACCTTCGTTTGGGAGAAAAATGCAAAGGTACAAGACAGCTTTTCCTTGCCAATATCTCTCTTTTGCAAAGAGCTGCGCATTGGAAAATTCAGGGCTATGTCGTGTAGATGATGGCCTAACAGGAGGCTTTAAAATTTTCTTTCTAGTGTCCTTCGTTTGGGAGAAAAATGCAATGGTACAAGACAGCTTTTCCTTGCCAATATCTCTCTTTTGCAAAGAGCTGCGCATTGGAAAATTCAGGGCTATGTCGTGTAGATGATGGCCTAACAGGAGGCTTTAAAATTTTCTTTCTAGTGTCCTTCGTTTGGGAGAAAAATGCAAAGGTACAAGACAGCTTTTCCTTGCCAATATCTCTCTTTTGCAAAGAGCTACGCATTGGAAAATTCAGGGCTATGTCGTGTAGATGATGGCCTAACAGGAGGCTTTAAAATTTTCTTTCTAGTGACCTTCGTTTGGGAGAAAAATGCAAAGGTACAAGACAGCTTTTCCTTGCCAATATCTCTCTTTTGCAAAGAGCTGTGCATTGGAAAATTCAGGGCTATGTCGTGTAGATGATGGCCTAACAGGAGGCTTTAAAATTTTCTTTCTAGTGTCCTTCGTTTGGGAGAAAAATGCAATGGTACAAGACAGCTTTTCCTTGCCAATATCTCTCTTTTGCAAAGAGCTGCGCATTGGAAAATTCAGGGCTATGTCGTGTAGATGATGGCCTAACAGGAGGCTTTAAAATTTTCTTTCTAGTTTCCTTCGTTTGGGAGAAAAATGCAAAGGTACAAGACAGCTTTTCCTTGCCAATATCTCTCTTTTGCAAAGAGCTGCGCATTGGAAAATTCAGGGCTATGTCGTGTAGATGATGGCCTAACAGGAGGCTTTAAAATTTTCTTTCTAGTGTCCTTCGTTTGGGAGAAAAATGCAATGGTACAAGACAGCTTTTCCTTGCCAATATCTCTCTATTGCAAAGAGCTGCGCATTGGAAAATTCAGGGCTATGTCGTGTAGATGATGGCCTAACAGGAGGCTTTAAAATGTTCTTTCTAGTGTCCTTCGTTTGGGAGAAAAATGCAATGGTACAAGACAGCTTTTCCTTGCCAATATATCTCTTTTGCAAAGAGCTGCGCATTGGAAAATTCAGGGCTATGTCGTGTAGATGATGGCCTAACAGGAGGCTTTAAAATGTTCTTTCTAGTGTCCTTCGTTTGGGAGAAAAATGCAATGGTACAAGACAGCTTTTCCTTGCCAATATCTCTCTTTTGCAAAGAGCTGCGCATTGGAAAATTCAGGGCTATGTCGTGTAGATGATGGCCTAACAGGAGGCTTTAAAATTTTCTTTCTAGTGACCTTCGTTTGGGAGAAAAATGCAAAGGTACAAGACAGCTTTTCCTTGCCAATATCTCTCTTTTGCAAAGAGCTGCGCATTGGAAAATTCAGGGCTATGTCGTGTAGATGATGGCCTAACAGGAGGCTTTAAAATGTTCTTTCTAGTGTCCTTCGTTTGGGAGAAAAATGCAATGGTACAAGACAGCTTTTCCTTGCCAATATCTCTCTTTTGCAAAGAGCTGCGCATTGGAAAATTCAGGGCTATGTCGTGTAGATGATGGCCTAACAGGAGGCTTTAAAATTTTCTTTCTAGTGTCCTTCGTTTGGGAGAAAAATGCAAAGGTACAAGACAGCTTTTCCTTGCCAATATCTCTCTTTTGCAAAGAGCTACGCATTGGAAAATTCAGGGCTATGTCGTGTAGATGATGGCCTAACAGGAGGCTTTAAAATTTTCTTTCTAGTGTCCTTCGTTTGGGAGAAAAATGCAAAGGTACAAGACAGCTTTTCCTTGCCAATATCTCTCTTTTGCAAAGAGCTACGCATTGGAAAATTCAGGGCTATGTCGTGTAGATGATGGCCTAACAGGAGGCTTTAAAATTTTCTTTCTAGTGTCCTTCGTTTGGGAGAAAAATGCAATGGTACAAAACAGCTTTTCCTTGCCAATATCTCTCTTTTGCAAAGAGCTGCGCATTGGAAAATTCAGGGCTATGTCGTGTAGATGATGGCCTAACAGGAGGCTTTAAAATTTTCTTTCTAGTGTCCTTCGTTTGGGAGAAAAATGCAAAGGTACAAGACAGCTTTTCCTTGCCAATATCTCTCTTTTGCAAAGAGCTACGCATTGGAAAATTCAGGGCTATGTCGTGTAGATGATGGCCTAACAGGAGGCTTTAAAATTTTCTTTCTAGTGACCTTCGTTTGGGAGAAAAATGCAAAGGTACAAGACAGCTTTTCCTTGCCAATATCTCTCTTTTGCAAAGAGCTGCGCATTGGAAAATTCAGGGCTATGTCGTGTAGATGATGGCCTAACAGGAGGCTTTAAAATTTTCTTTCTAGTGTCCTTCGTTTGGGAGAAAAATGCAATGGTACAAGACAGCTTTTCCTTGCCAATATCTCTCTTTTGCAAAGAGCTGCGCATTGGAAAATTCAGGGCATTTTAAAGCCTCCTGTTAGGCCATCATCTACACGACATAGCCCTGAATTTTCCAATGCGCAGCTCTTTGCAATAGAGAGATATTGGCAAGGAAAAGCTGTCTTGTACCATTGCATTTTTCTCCCAAACGAAGGACACTAGAAAGAAAATTTTAAAGCCTCCTGTTAGGCCATCATCTACACGACATAGCCCTGAATTTTCCAATGCGCAGCTCTTTGCAAAAGAGAGATATTGGCAAGGAAAAGCTGTCTTGTACCTTTGCATTTTTCTCCCAAACGAAGGAAACTAGAAAGAAAATTTTAAAGCCTCCTGTTAGGCCATCATCTACACGACATAGCCCTGAATTTTCCAATGCGCAGCTCTTTGCAAAAGAGAGATATTGGCAAGGAAAAGCTTTCTTGTACCATTGCATTTTTCTCCCAAACGAAGGACACTAGAAAGAAAATTTTAAAGCCTCCTGTTAGGCCATCATCTACACGACATAGCCCTGAATTTTCCAATGCGCAGCTCTTTGCAAAAGAGAGATATTGGCAAGGAAAAGCTGTCTTGTACCATTGCATTTTTCTCCCAAACGAAGGACACTAGAAAGAAAATTTTAAAGCCTCCTGTTAGGCCATCATCTACACGACATAGCCCTGAATTTTCCAATGCGCAGCTCTTTGCAAAAGAGAGATATTGGCAAGGAAAAGCTGTCTTGTACCATTGCATTTTTCTCCCAAACGAAGGACACTAGAAAGAACATTTTAAAGCCTCCTGTTAGGCCATCATCTACACGACATAGCCCTGAATTTTCCAATGCGCAGCTCTTTGCAAAAGAGAGATATTGGCAAGGAAAAGCTGTCTTGTACCTTTGCATTTTTCTCCCAAACGAAGGTCACTAGAAAGAAAATTTTAAAGCCTCCTGTTAGGCCATCATCTACACGACATAGCCCTGAATTTTCCAATGCGCAGCTCTTTGCAAAAGAGAGATATTGGCAAGGAAAAGCTGTCTTGTACCATTGCATTTTTCTCCCAAACGAAGGACACTAGAAAGAACATTTTAAAGCCTCCTGTTAGGCCATCATCTACACGACATAGCCCTGAATTTTCCAATGCGTAGCTCTTTGCAAAAGAGAGATATTGGCAAGGAAAAGCTGTCTTGTACCTTTGCATTTTTCTCCCAAACGAAGGACACTAGAAAGAAAATTTCAAAGCCTCCTGTTAGGCCATCATCTACACGACATAGCCCTGAATTTTCCAATGCGCAGCTCTTTGCAAAAGAGAGATATTGGCAAGGAAAAGCTGTCTTGTACCATTGCATTTTTCTCCCAAACGAAGGACACTAGAAAGAACATTTTAAAGCCTGCTGTTAGGCCATCATCTACACGACATAGCCCTGAATTTTCCAATGCGCAGCTCTTTGCAAAAGAGAGATATTGGCAAGGAAAAGCTGTCTTGTACCTTTGCATTTTTCTCCCAAACGAAGGTCACTAGAAAGAAAATTTTAAAGCCTCCTGTTAGGCCATCATCTACACGACATAGCCCTGAATTTTCCAATGCGTAGCTCTTTGCAAAAGAGATATATTTGCAAGGAAAAGCTGTCTTGTACCTTTGCATTTTTCTCCCAAACGAAGGACACTAGAAAGAAAATTTTAAAGCCTCCTGTTAGGCCATCATCTACACGACATAGCCCTGAATTTTCCAATGCGCAGCTCTTTGCAAAAGAGAGATATTGGCAAGGAAAAGCTGTCTTGTACCTTTGCATTTTTCTCCCAAACGAAGGACACTAGAAAGAAAATTTTAAAGCCTCCTGTTAGGCCATCATCTACACGACATAGCCCTGAATTTTCCAATGCGCAGCTGTTTGCAAAAGAGAGATATTGGCAAGGAAAAGCTGTCTTGTACCATTGCATTTTTCTCCCAAACGAAGGACACTAGAAAGAAAATTTTAAAGCCTCCTGTTAGGCCATCATCTACACGACATAGCCCTGAATTTTCCAATGCGCAGCTCTTTGCAAAATCGAGATATTGGCAAGGAAAAGCTGTCTTGTACCTTTGCATTTTTCTCCCAAACGAAGGTCACTAGAAAGAAAATTTTAAAGCCTCCTGTTAGGCCATCATCTACACGACATAGACCTGAATTTTCCAATGCGTAGCTCTTTGCAAAAGAGAGATATTGGCAAGGAAAAGCTGTCTTGTACCTTTGCATTTTTCTCCCAAACGAAGGACACTAGAAAGAAAATTTTAAAGCCTCCTGTTAGGCCATCATCTACACGACATAGCCCTGAATTTTCCAATGCGCAGCTCTTTGCAAAAGAGAGATATTGGCAAGGAAAAGCTGTCTTGTACCTTTGCATTTTTCTCCCAAACGAAGGAAACTAGAAAGAAAATTTTAAAGCCTCCTGTTAGGCCATCATCTACACGACATAGCCCTGAATTTTCCAATGCGCAGCTCTTTGCAAAAGAGAGATATTGGCAAGGAAAAGCTGTCTTGTACCATTGCATTTTTCTCCCAAACGAAGGACACTAGAAAGAAAATTTTAAAGCCTCCTGTTAGGCCATCATCTACACGACATAGCCCTGAATTTTCCAATGCGTAGCTCTTTGCAAAAGAGAGATATTGGCAAGGAAAAGCTGTCTTGTACCTTTGCATTTTTCTCCCAAACGAAGGACGCTAGAAAGAAAATTTTAAAGCCTCCTGTTAGGCCATCATCTACACGACATAGCCCTGAATTTTCCAATGCGCAGCTCTTTGCAAAAGAGAGATATTGGCAAGGAAAAGCTGTCTTGTACCATTGCATTTTTCTCCCAAACGAAGGACACTAGAAAGAACATTTTAAAGCCTGCTGTTAGGCCATCATCTACACGACATAGCCCTGAATTTTCCAATGCGCAGCTCTTTGCAAAAGAGAGATATTGGCAAGGAAAAGCTGTCTTGTACCATTGCATTTTTCTCCCAAACGAAGGACACTAGAAAGAACATTTTAAAGCCTCCTGTTAGGCCATCATCTACACGACATAGCCCTGATTTTCCAATGCGCAGCTCTTTGCAAAAGAGATATATTGGCAAGGAAAAGCTGTCTTGTACCATTGCATTTTTCTCCCAAACGAAGGACACTAGAAAGAACATTTTAAAGCCTCCTGTTAGGCCATCATCTACACGACATAGCCCTGAATTTTCCAATGCGCAGCTCTTTGCAATAGAGAGATATTGGCAAGGAAAAGCTGTCTTGTACCATTGCATTTTTCTCCCAAACGAAGGACACTAGAAAGAAAATTTTAAAGCCTCCTGTTAGGCCATCATCTACACGACATAGCCCTGAATTTTCCAATGCGCAGCTCTTTGCAAAAGAGAGATATTGGCAAGGAAAAGCTGTCTTGTACCTTTGCATTTTTCTCCCAAACGAAGGAAACTAGAAAGAAAATTTTAAAGCCTCCTGTTAGGCCATCATCTACACGACATAGCCCTGAATTTTCCAATGCGCAGCTCTTTGCAAAAGAGAGATATTGGCAAGGAAAAGCTGTCTTGTACCTTTGCATTTTTCTCCCAAACGAAGGACACTAGAAAGAAAATTTTAAAGCCTCCTGTTAGGCCATCATCTACACGACATAGCCCTGAATTTTCCAAAGCGCAGCTCTTTGCAAAAGAGAGATATTGGCAAGGAAAAGCTGTCTTGTACCTTTGCATTTTTCTCCCAAACGAAGGTCACTAGAAAGAAAATTTTAAAGCCTCCTGTTAGGCCATCCTCTACACGACATAGCCCTGAATTTTCCAATGCGTAGCTCTTTGCAAAAGAGAGATATTGGCAAGGAAAAGCTGTCTTGTACCTTTGCATTTTTCTCCCAAACGAAGGACACTAGAAAGAAAATTTTAAAGCCTCCTGTTAGGCCATCATCTACACGACATAGCCCTGAATTTTCCAATGCGCAGCTCTTTGCAAAAGAGAGATATTGGCAAGGAAAAGCTGTCTTGTACCATTGCATTTTTCTCCCAAACGAAGGACACTAGAAAGAAATTTTTAAAGCCTCCTGTTAGGCCATCATCTACACGACATAGCCCTGAATTTTCCAATGCGTAGCTCTTTGCAAAAGAGAGATATTGGCAAGGAAAAGCTGTCTTGTACCTTTGCATTTTTCTACCAAACGAAGGACACTAGAAAGAAAATTTTAAAGCCTCCTGTTAGGCCATCATCTACACGACATAGCCCTAAATTTTCCAATGCGCAGCTCTTTGCAAAAGAGAGATATTGGCAAGGAAAAGCTGTCTTGTACCTTTGCATTTTTCTCCCAAACGAAGGTCACTAGAAAGAAAATTTTAAAGCCTCCTGTTAGGCCATCATCTACACGACATAGCCCTGAATTTTCCAATGCGTAGCTCTTTGAAAAAGAGAGATATTGGCAAGGAAAAGCTGTCTTGTACCTTTGCATTTTTCTCCCAAACGAAGGACACTAGAAAGAAAATTTTAAAGCCTCCTGTTAGGCCATCATCTACACGACATAGCCCTGAATTTTCCAATGCGCAGCTCTTTGCAAAAGAGAGATATTGGCAAGGAAAAGCTGTCTTGTACCATTGCATTTTTCTCCCAAACGAAGGACACTAGAAAGAACATTTTAAAGCCTCCTGTTAGGCCATCATCTACACGACATAGCCCTGAATTTTCCAATGCGCAGCTCTTTGCAAAAGAGAGATATTGGCAAGGAAAAGCTGTCTTGTACCTTTGCATTTTTCTCCCAAACGAAGGTCACTAGAAAGAAAATTTTAAAGCCTCCTGTTAGGCCATCATCTACACGACATAGCCCTGAATTTTCCAATGCGCAGCTCTTTGCAAAAGAGAGATATTGGCAAGGAAAAGCTGTCTTGTACCATTGCATTTTTCTCCCAAACGAAGGACACTAGAAAGAAAATTTTAAAGCCTCCTGTTAGGCCATCATCTACACGACATAGCCCTGAATTTTCCAATGCGCAGCTCTTTGCAAAAGAGAGATATTGGCAAGGAAAAGCTGTCTTGTACCATTGCATTTTTCTCCCAAACGAAGGACACTAGAAAGAACATTTTAAAGCCTCCTGTTAGGCCATCATCTACACGACATAGCCCTGATTTTCCAATGCGCAGCTCTTTGCAAAAGAGATATATTGGCAAGGAAAAGCTGTCTTGTACCATTGCATTTTTCTCCCAAACGAAGGACACTAGAAAGAACATTTTAAAGCCTCCTGTTAGGCCATCATCTACACGACATAGCCCTGAATTTTCCAATGCGCAGCTCTTTGCAATAGAGAGATATTGGCAAGGAAAAGCTGTCTTGTACCATTGCATTTTTCTCCCAAACGAAGGACACTAGAAAGAAAATTTTAAAGCCTCCTGTTAGGCCATCATCTACACGACATAGCCCTGAATTTTCCAATGCGTAGCTCTTTGCAAAAGAGAGATATTTGCAAGGAAAAGCTGTCTTGTACCTTTGCATTTTTCTCCCAAACGAAGGACACTAGAAAGAAAATTTTAAAGCCTCCTGTTAGGCCATCATCTACACGACATAGCCCTGAATTTTCCAATGCGCAGCTCTTTGCAAAAGAGAGATATTGGCAAGGAAAAGCTGTCTTGTACCTTTGCATTTTTCTCCCAAACGAAGGACACTAGAAAGAAAATTTTAAAGCCTCCTGTTAGGCCATCATCTACACGACATAGCCCTGAATTTTCCAATGCGCAGCTCTTTGCAAAAGAGAGATATTGGCAAGGAAAAGCTGTCTTGTACCTTTGCATTTTTCTCCCAAACGAAGGACACTAGAAAGAAAATTTTAAAGCCTCCTGTTAGGCCATCATCTACACGACATAGCCCTGAATTTTCCAATGCGCAGCTCTTTGCAAAAGAGAGATATTGGCAAGGAAAAGCTGTCTTGTACCATTGCATTTTTCTCCCAAACGAAGGACACTAGAAAGAAAATTTTAAAGCCTCCTGTTAGGCCATCATCTACACGACATAGCCCTGAATTTTCCAATGCGTAGCTCTTTGCAAAAGAGAGATATTGGCAAGGAAAAGCTGTCTTGTACCTTTGCATTTTTCTACCAAACGAAGGACACTAGAAAGAAAATTTTAAAGCCTCCTGTTAGGCCATCATCTACACGACATAGCCCTGAATTTTCCAATGCGCAGCTCTTTGCAAAAGAGAGATATTGGCAAGGAAAAGCTGTCTTGTACCTTTGCATTTTTCTCCCAAACGAAGGTCACTAGAAAGAAAATTTTAAAGCCTCCTGTTAGGCCATCATCTACACGACATAGCCCTGAATTTTCCAATGCGTAGCTCTTTGAAAAAGAGAGATATTGGCAAGGAAAAGCTGTCTTGTACCTTTGCATTTTTCTCCCAAACGAAGGACACTAGAAAGAAAATTTTAAAGCCTCCTGTTAGGCCATCATCTACACGACATAGCCCTGAATTTTCCAATGCGCAGCTCTTTGCAAAAGAGAGATATTGGCAAGGAAAAGCTGTCTTGTACCTTTGCATTTTTCTCCCAAACGAAGGTCACTAGAAAGAAAATTTTAAAGCCTCCCGTTAGGCCATCATCTACACGACATAGCCCTGAATTTTCCAATGCGCAGCTCTTTGCAAAAGAGAGATATTGGCAAGGAAAAGCTGTCTTGTACCATTGCATTTTTCTCCCAAACGAAGGACACTAGAAAGAACATTTTAAAGCCTAATGTTAGGCCATCATCTACACGACATAGCCCTGAATTTTCCAATGCGCAGCTCTTTGCAAAAGAGAGATATTGGCAAGGAAAAGCTGTCTTGTACCTTTGCATTTTTCTCCCAAACGAAGGTCACTAGAAAGAAAATTTTAAAGCCTCCTGTTAGGCCATCATCTACACGACATAGCCCTGAATTTTCCAATGCGCAGCTCTTTGCAAAAGAGAGATATTGGCAAGGAAAAGCTGTCTTGTACCATTGCATTTTTCTCCCAAACGAAGGACACTAGAAAGAACATTTTAAAGCCTCCTGTTAGGCCATCATCTACACGACATAGCCCTGATTTTCCAATGCGCAGCTCTTTGCAAAAGAGATATATTGGCAAGGAAAAGCTGTCTTGTACCATTGCATTTTTCTCCCAAACGAAGGACACTAGAAAGAACATTTTAAAGCCTCCTGTTAGGCCATCATCTACACGACATAGCCCTGATTTTCCAATGCGCAGCTCTTTGCAAAAGAGATATATTGGCAAGGAAAAGCTGTCTTGTACCATTGCATTTTTCTCCCAAACGAAGGACACTAGAAAGAACATTTTAAAGCCTCCTGTTAGGCCATCATCTACACGACATAGCCCTGAATTTTCCAATGCGCAGCTCTTTGCAATAGAGAGATATTGGCAAGGAAAAGCTGTCTTGTACCATTGCATTTTTCTCCCAAACGAAGGACACTAGAAAGAAAATTTTAAAGCCTCCTGTTAGGCCATCATCTACACGACATAGCCCTGAATTTTCCAATGCGCAGCTCTTTGCAAAAGAGAGATATTGGCAAGGAAAAGCTGTCTTGTACCTTTGCATTTTTCTCCCAAACGAAGGAAACTAGAAAGAAAATTTTAAAGCCTCCTGTTAGGCCATCATCTACACGACATAGCCCTGAATTTTCCAATGCGCAGCTCTTTGCAAAAGAGAGATATTGGCAAGGAAAAGCTGTCTTGTACCTTTGCATTTTTCTCCCAAACGAAGGACACTAGAAAGAAAATTTTAAAGCCTCCTGTTAGGCCATCATCTACACGACATAGACCTGAATTTTCCAATGCGCAGCTCTTTGCAAAAGAGAGATAATGGCAAGGAAAAGCTGTCTTGTACCTTTGCATTTTTCTCCCAAACGAAGGTCACTAGAAAGAAAATTTTAAAGCCTCCTGTTAGGCCATCATCTACACGACATAGCCCTGAATTTTCCAATGCGTAGCTCTTTGCAAAAGAGAGATATTGGCAAGGAAAAGCTGTCTTGTACCTTTGCATTTTTCTCCCAAACGAAGGACACTAGAAAGAAAATGTTAAAGCCTCCTGTTAGGCCATCATCTACACGACATAGCCCTGAATTTTCCAATGCGCAGCTCTTTGCAAAAGAGAGATATTGGCAAGGAAAAGCTGTCTTGTACCATTGCATTTTTCTCCCAAACGAAGGACACTAGAAAGAACATTTTAAAGCCTCCTGTTAGGCCATCATCTACACGACATAGCCCTGAATTTTCCAATGCGCAGCTCTTTGCAAAAGAGAGATATTGGCAAGGAAAAGCTGTCTTGTACCTTTGCATTTTTCTCCCAAACGAAGGTCACTAGAAAGAAAATTTTAAAGCCTCCTGTTAGGCCATCATCTACACGACATAGCCCTGAATTTTCCAATGCGCAGCTCTTTGCAAAAGAGAGATATTGGCAAGGAAAGCTGTCTTGTACCATTGCATTTTTCTCCCAAACGAAGGACACTAGAAAGAAAATTTTAAAGCCTCCTGTTAGGCCATCATCTACACGACATAGCCCTGAATTTTCCAATGCGCAGCTCTTTGCAAAAGAGAGATATTGGCAAGGAAAAGCTGTCTTGTACCATTGCATTTTTCTCCCAAACGAAGGACACTAGAAAGAACATTTTAAAGCCTCCTGTTAGGCCATCATCTACACGACATAGCCCTGATTTTCCAATGCGCAGCTCTTTGCAAAAGAGATATATTGGCAAGGAAAAGCTGTCTTGTACCATTGCATTTTACTCCCAAACGAAGGACACTAGAAAGAACATTTTAAAGCCTCCTGTTAGGCCATCATCTACACGACATAGCCCTGAATTTTCCAATGCGCAGCTCTTTGCAATAGAGAGATATTGGCAAGGAAAAGCTGTCTTGTACCATTGCATTTTTCTCCCAAACGAAGGACACTAGAAAGAAAATTTTAAAGCCTCCTGTTAGGCCATCATCTACACGACATAGCCCTGAATTTTCCAATGCGCAGCTCTTTGCAAAAGAGAGATATTGGCAAGGAAAAGCTGTCTTGTACCTTTGCATTTTTCTCCCAAACGAAGGAAACTAGAAAGAAAATTTTAAAGCCTCCTGTTAGGCCATCATCTACACGACATAGCCCTGAATTTTCCAATGCGCAGCTCTTTGCAAAAGAGAGATATTGGCAAGGAAAAGCTGTCTTGTACCATTGCATTTTTCTCCCAAACGAAGGACACTAGAAAGAACATTTTAAAGCCTCCTGTTAGGCCATCATCTACACGACATAGCCCTGAATTTTCCAATGCGCAGCTCTTTGCAAAAGAGAGATATTGGCAAGGAAAAGCTGTCTTGTACCATTGCATTTTTCTCCCAAACGAAGGACACTAGAAAGAACATTTTAAAGCCTCCTGCTAGGCCATCATCTACACGACATAGCCCTGAATTTTCCAATGCGCAGCTCTTTGCAATAGAGAGATATTGGCAAGGAAAAGCTGTCTTGTACCATTGCATTTTTCTCCAAACGAAGGACACTAGAAAGAAAATTTTAAAGCCTCCTGTTAGGCCATCATCTACACGACATAGCCCTGAATTTTCCAATGCGCAGCTCTTTGCAAAAGAGAGATATTGGCAAGGAAAAGCTGTCTTGTACCTTTGCATTTTTCTCCAAAACGAAGGTCACTAGAAAGAAAATTTTAAAGCCTCCTGTTAGGCCATCATCTACACGACATAGCCCTGAATTTTCCAATGCGTAGCTCTTTGCAAAAGAGAGATATTGGCAAGGAAAAGCTGTCTTGTACCTTTGCATTTTTCTCCCAAACGAAGGACACTAGAAAGAAAATTTTAAAGCCTCCTGTTAGGCCATCATCTACACGACATAGCCCTGAATTTTCCAATGCGCAGCTCTTTGCAAAAGAGAGATATTGGCAAGGAAAAGCTGTCTTGTACCTTTGCATTTTTCTCCCAAACGAAGGTCACTAGAAAGAAAATTTTAAAGCCTCCTGTTAGGCCATCATCTACACGACATAGCCCTGAATTTTCCAATGCGTAGCTCTTTGCAAAAGAGAGATATTGGCAAGGAAAAGCTGTCTTGTACCATTGCATTTTTCTCCCAAACGAAGGACACTAGAAAGAACATTTTAAAGCCTGCTGTTAGGCCATCATCTACACGACATAGCCCTGAATTTTCCAATGCGCAGCTCTTTGCAAAAGAGAGATATTGGCAAGGAAAAGCTGTCTTGTACCTTTGCATTTTTCTCCCAAACGAAGGTCACTAGAAAGAAAATTTTAAAGCCTCCTGTTAGGCCATCATCTACACGACATAGCCCTGAATTTTCCAATGCGCAGCTCTTTGCAAAAGAGAGATATTGGCAAGGAAAAGCTGTCTTGTACCATTGCATTTTTCTCCCAAACGAAGGACACTAGAAAGAAAATTTTAAAGCCTCCTGTTTGGCCATCATCTACACGACATAGCCCTGAATTTTCCAATACGCAGCTCTTTGCAAAAGAGAGATATTGGCAAGGAAAAGCTGTCTTGTACCATTGCATTTTTCTCCCAAACGAAGGACACTAGAAAGAAAATGTTAAAGCCTCCTGTTAGGCCATCATCTACACGACATAGCCCTGAATTTTCCAATGCGCAGCTCTTTGCAAAAGAGAGATATTGGCAAGGAAAAGCTGTCTTGTACCTTTGCATTTTTCTCCCAAACGAAGGTCACTAGAAAGAAAATTTTAAAGCCCCCTGTTAGGCCATCATCTACACGACATAGCCCTGAATTTTCCAATGCGCAACTCTTTGCAAAAGAGAGATATTGGCAAGGAAAAGCTGTCTTGTACCATTGCATTTTTCTCCCAAACGAAGGACACTAGAAAGAAAATGTTAAAGCCTCCTGTTAGGCCATCATCTACACGACATAGCCCTGAATTTTCCAATGCGCAGCTCTTTGCAAAAGAGAGATATTGGCAAGGAAAAGCTGTCTTGTACCTTTGCATTTTTCTCCCAAACGAAGGTCACTAGAAAGAAAATTTTAAAGCCTCCTGTTAGGCCATCATCTACACGACATAGCCCTGAATTTTCCAATGCGCAGCTCTTTGCAAAAGAGAGATATTGGCAAGGAAAAGCTGTCTTGTACCATTGCATTTTTCTCCCAAACGAAGGACACTAGAAAGAAAATTTTAAAGCCTCCTGTTAGGCCATCATCTACACGACATAGCCCTGAATTTTCCAATGCGCAGCTCTTTGCAAAAGAGAGATATTGGCAAGGAAAAGCTGTCTTGTACCATTGCATTTTTCTCCCAAACGAAGGTCACTAGAAAGAAAATTTTAAAGCCTCCTGTTAGGCCATCATCTACACGACATAGCCCTGAATTTTCCAATGCGCAGCTCTTTGCAAAAGAGAGATATTGGCAAGGAAAAGCTGTCTTGTACCATTGCATTTTTCTCCCAAACGAAGGACACTAGAAAGAAAATTTTAAAGCCTCCTGTTTGGCCATCATCTACACGACATAGCCCTGAATTTTCCAATACGCAGCTCTTTGCAAAAGAGAGATATTGGCAAGGAAAAGCTGTCTTGTACCATTGCATTTTTCTCCCAAACGAAGGACACTAGAAAGAAAATGTTAAAGCCTCCTGTTAGGCCATCATCTACACGACATAGCCCTGAATTTTCCAATGCGCAGCTCTTTGCAAAAGAGAGATATTGGCAAGGAAAAGCTGTCTTGTACCTTTGCATTTTTCTCCCAAACGAAGGTCACTAGAAAGAAAATTTTAAAGCCCCCTGTTAGGCCATCATCTACACGACATAGCCCTGAATTTTCCAATGCGCAACTCTTTGCAAAAGAGAGATATTGGCAAGGAAAAGCTGTCTTGTACCTTTGCATTTTTCTCCCAAACGAAGGTCACTAGAAAGAAAATTTTAAAGCCTCCTGTTAGGCCATCATCTACACGACATAGCCCTGAATTTTCCAATGCGCAGCTCTTTGCAAAAGAGAGATATTGGCAAGGAAAAGCTGTCTTGTACCATTGCATTTTTCTCCCAAACGAAGGACACTAGAAAGAACATTTTAAAGCCTCCTGTTAGGCCATCATCTACACGACATAGCCCTGATTTTCCAATGCGCAGCTCTTTGCAAAAGAGATATATTGGCAAGGAAAAGCTGTCTTGTACCATTGCATTTTTCTCCCAAACGAAGGACACTAGAAAGAACATTTTAAAGCCTCCTGTTAGGCCATCATCTACACGACATAGCCCTGAATTTTCCAATGCGCAGCTCTTTGCAATAGAGAGATATTGGCAAGGAAAAGCTGTCTTGTACCATTGCATTTTTCTCCCAAACGAAGGACACTAGAAAGAAAATTTTAAAGCCTCCTGTTAGGCCATCATCTACACGACATAGCCCTGAATTTTCCAATGCGCAGCTCTTTGCAAAAGAGAGATATTGGCAAGGAAAAGCTGTCTTGTACCTTTGCATTTTTCTCCCAAACGAAGGAAACTAGAAAGAAAATTTTAAAGCCTCCTGTTAGGCCATCATCTACACGACATAGCCCTGAATTTTCCAATGCGCAGCTCTTTGCAAAAGAGAGATATTGGCAAGGAAAAGCTGTCTTGTACCTTTGCATTTTTCTCCCAAACGAAGGACACTAGAAAGAAAATTTTAAAGCCTCCTGTTAGGCCATCATCTACACGACATAGCCCTGAATTTTCCAAAGCGCAGCTCTTTGCAAAAGAGAGATATTGGCAAGGAAAAGCTGTCTTGTACCTTTGCATTTTTCTCCCAAACGAAGGTCACTAGAAAGAAAATTTTAAAGCCTCCTGTTAGGCCATCATCTACACGACATAGCCCTGAATTTTCCAATGCGTAGCTCTTTGCAAAAGAGAGATATTGGCAAGGAAAAGCTGTCTTGTACCTTTGCATTTTTCTCCCAAACGAAGGACACTAGAAAGAAAATTTTAAAGCCTCCTGTTAGGCCATCATCTACACGACATAGCCCTGAATTTTCCAATGCGCAGCTCTTTGCAAAAGAGAGATATTGGCAAGGAAAAGCTGTCTTGTACCATTGCATTTTTCTCCCAAACGAAGGACACTAGAAAGAAATTTTTAAAGCCTCCTGTTAGGCCATCATCTACACGACATAGCCCTGAATTTTCCAATGCGTAGCTCTTTGCAAAAGAGAGATATTGGCAAGGAAAAGCTGTCTTGTACCTTTGCATTTTTCTACCAAACGAAGGACACTAGAAAGAAAATTTTAAAGCCTCCTGTTAGGCCATCATCTACACGACATAGCCCTGAATTTTCCAATGCGCAGCTCTTTGCAAAAGAGAGATATTGGCAAGGAAAAGCTGTCTTGTACCTTTGCATTTTTCTCCCAAACGAAGGTCACTAGAAAGAAAATTTTAAAGCCTCCTGTTAGGCCATCATCTACACGACATAGCCCTGAATTTTCCAATGCGTAGCTCTTTGAAAAAGAGAGATATTGGCAAGGAAAAGCTGTCTTGTACCTTTGCATTTTTCTCCCAAACGAAGGACACTAGAAAGAAAATTTTAAAGCCTCCTGTTAGGCCATCATCTACACGACATAGCCCTGAATTTTCCAATGCGCAGCTCTTTGCAAAAGAGAGATATTGGCAAGGAAAAGCTGTCTTGTACCATTGCATTTTTCTCCCAAACGAAGGACACTAGAAAGAACATTTTAAAGCCTCCTGTTAGGCCATCATCTACACGACATAGCCCTGAATTTTCCAATGCGCAGCTCTTTGCAAAAGAGAGATATTGGCAAGGAAAAGCTGTCTTGTACCTTTGCATTTTTCTCCCAAACGAAGGTCACTAGAAAGAAAATTTTAAAGCCTCCTGTTAGGCCATCATCTACACGACATAGCCCTGAATTTTCCAATGCGCAGCTCTTTGCAAAAGAGAGATATTGGCAAGGAAAAGCTGTCTTGTACCATTGCATTTTTCTCCCAAACGAAGGACACTAGAAAGAAAATTTTAAAGCCTCCTGTTAGGCCATCATCTACACGACATAGCCCTGAATTTTCCAATGCGCAGCTCTTTGCAAAAGAGAGATATTGGCAAGGAAAAGCTGTCTTGTACCATTGCATTTTTCTCCCAAACGAAGGACACTAGAAAGAACATTTTAAAGCCTCCTGTTAGGCCATCATCTACACGACATAGCCCTGATTTTCCAATGCGCAGCTCTTTGCAAAAGAGATATATTGGCAAGGAAAAGCTGTCTTGTACCATTGCATTTTTCTCCCAAACGAAGGACACTAGAAAGAACATTTTAAAGCCTCCTGTTAGGCCATCATCTACACGACATAGCCCTGAATTTTCCAATGCGCAGCTCTTTGCAATAGAGAGATATTGGCAAGGAAAAGCTGTCTTGTACCATTGCATTTTTCTCCCAAACGAAGGACACTAGAAAGAAAATTTTAAAGCCTCCTGTTAGGCCATCATCTACACGACATAGCCCTGAATTTTCCAATGCGCAGCTCTTTGCAAAAGAGAGATATTGGCAAGGAAAAGCTGTCTTGTACCTTTGCATTTTTCTCCCAAACGAAGGAAACTAGAAAGAAAATTTTAAAGCCTCCTGTTAGGCCATCATCTACACGACATAGCCCTGAATTTTCCAATGCGCAGCTCTTTGCAAAAGAGAGATATTGGCATGGAAAAGCTGTCTTGTACCTTTGCATTTTTCTCCCAAACGAAGGACACTAGAAAGAAAATTTTAAAGCCTCCTGTTAGGCCATCATCTACACGACATAGACCTGAATTTTCCAATGCGCAGCTCTTTGCAAAAGAGAGATAATGGCAAGGAAAAGCTGTCTTGTACCTTTGCATTTTTCTCCCAAACGAAGGTCACTAGAAAGAAAATTTTAAAGCCTCCTGTTAGGCCATCATCTACACGACATAGCCCTGAATTTTCCAATGCGTAGCTCTTTGCAAAAGAGAGATATTGGCAAGGAAAAGCTGTCTTGTACCTTTGCATTTTTCTCCCAAACGAAGGACACTAGAAAGAAAATGTTAAAGCCTCCTGTTAGGCCATCATCTACACGACATAGCCCTGAATTTTCCAATGCGCAGCTCTTTGCAAAAGAGAGATATTGGCAAGGAAAAGCTGTCTTGTACCATTGCATTTTTCTCCCAAACGAAGGACACTAGAAAGAACATTTTAAAGCCTCCTGTTAGGCCATCATCTACACGACATAGCCCTGAATTTTCCAATGCGCAGCTCTTTGCAAAAGAGAGATATTGGCAAGGAAAAGCTGTCTTGTACCTTTGCATTTTTCTCCCAAACGAAGGTCACTAGAAAGAAAATTTTAAAGCCTCCTGTTAGGCCATCATCTACACGACATAGCCCTGAATTTTCCAATGCGCAGCTCTTTGCAAAAGAGAGATATTGGCAAGGAAAGCTGTCTTGTACCATTGCATTTTTCTCCCAAACGAAGGACACTAGAAAGAAAATTTTAAAGCCTCCTGTTAGGCCATCATCTACACGACATAGCCCTGAATTTTCCAATGCGCAGCTCTTTGCAAAAGAGAGATATTGGCAAGGAAAAGCTGTCTTGTACCATTGCATTTTTCTCCCAAACGAAGGACACTAGAAAGAACATTTTAAAGCCTCCTGTTAGGCCATCATCTACACGACATAGCCCTGATTTTCCAATGCGCAGCTCTTTGCAAAAGAGAGATATTGGCAAGGAAAAGCTGTCTTGTACCATTGCATTTTTCTCCCAAACGAAGGACACTAGAAAGAAAATGTTAAAGCCTCCTGTTAGGCCATCATCTACACGACATAGCCCTGAATTTTCCAATGCGCAGCTCTTTGCAAAAGAGAGATATTGGCAAGGAAAAGCTGTCTTGTACCTTTGCATTTTTCTCCCAAACGAAGGTCACTAGAAAGAAAATTTTAAAGCCTCCTGTTAGGCCATCATCTACACGACATAGCCCTGAATTTTCCAATGCGCAGCTCTTTGCAAAAGAGAGATATTGGCAAGGAAAGCTGTCTTGTACCATTGCATTTTTCTCCCAAACGAAGGACACTAGAAAGAAAATTTTAAAGCCTCCTGTTAGGCCATCATCTACACGACATAGCCCTGAATTTTCCAATGCGCAGCTCTTTGCAAAAGAGAGATATTGGCAAGGAAAAGCTGTCTTGTACCATTGCATTTTTCTCCCAAACGAAGGACACTAGAAAGAACATTTTAAAGCCTCCTGTTAGGCCATCATCTACACGACATAGCCCTGATTTTCCAATGCGCAGCTCTTTGCAAAAGAGATATATTGGCAAGGAAAAGCTGTCTTGTACCATTGCATTTTTCTCCCAAACGAAGGACACTAGAAAGAACATTTTAAAGCCTCCTGTTAGGCCATCATCTACACGACATAGCCCTGAATTTTCCAATGCGCAGCTCTTTGCAATAGAGAGATATTGGCAAGGAAAAGCTGTCTTGTACCATTGCATTTTTCTCCCAAACGAAGGACACTAGAAAGAAAATTTTAAAGCCTCCTGTTAGGCCATCATCTACACGACATAGCCCTGAATTTTCCAATGCGCAGCTCTTTGCAAAAGAGAGATATTGGCAAGGAAAAGCTGTCTTGTACCTTTGCATTTTTCTCCCAAACGAAGGAAACTAGAAAGAAAATTTTAAAGCCTCCTGTTAGGCCATCATCTACACGACATAGCCCTGAATTTTCCAATGCGCAGCTCTTTGCAAAAGAGAGATATTGGCAAGGAAAAGCTGTCTTGTACCTTTGCATTTTTCTCCCAAACGAAGGACACTAGAAAGAAAATTTTAAAGCCTCCTGTTAGGCCATCATCTACACGACATAGCCCTGAATTTTCCAAAGCGCAGCTCTTTGCAAAAGAGAGATATTGGCAAGGAAAAGCTGTCTTGTACCTTTGCATTTTTCTCCCAAACGAAGGTCACTAGAAAGAAAATTTTAAAGCCTCCTGTTAGGCCATCCTCTACACGACATAGCCCTGAATTTTCCAATGCGTAGCTCTTTGCAAAAGAGAGATATTGGCAAGGAAAAGCTGTCTTGTACCTTTGCATTTTTCTCCCAAACGAAGGACACTAGAAAGAAAATTTTAAAGCCTCCTGTTAGGCCATCATCTACACGACATAGCCCTGAATTTTCCAATGCGCAGCTCTTTGCAAAAGAGAGATATTGGCAAGGAAAAGCTGTCTTGTACCATTGCATTTTTCTCCCAAACGAAGGACACTAGAAAGAAATTTTTAAAGCCTCCTGTTAGGCCATCATCTACACGACATAGCCCTGAATTTTCCAATGCGTAGCTCTTTGCAAAAGAGAGATATTGGCAAGGAAAAGCTGTCTTGTACCTTTGCATTTTTCTACCAAACGAAGGACACTAGAAAGAAAATTTTAAAGCCTCCTGTTAGGCCATCATCTACACGACATAGCCCTAAATTTTCCAATGCGCAGCTCTTTGCAAAAGAGAGATATTGGCAAGGAAAAGCTGTCTTGTACCTTTGCATTTTTCTCCCAAACGAAGGTCACTAGAAAGAAAATTTTAAAGCCTCCTGTTAGGCCATCATCTACACGACATAGCCCTGAATTTTCCAATGCGTAGCTCTTTGAAAAAGAGAGATATTGGCAAGGAAAAGCTGTCTTGTACCTTTGCATTTTTCTCCCAAACGAAGGACACTAGAAAGAAAATTTTAAAGCCTCCTGTTAGGCCATCATCTACACGACATAGCCCTGAATTTTCCAATGCGCAGCTCTTTGCAAAAGAGAGATATTGGCAAGGAAAAGCTGTCTTGTACCATTGCATTTTTCTCCCAAACGAAGGACACTAGAAAGAACATTTTAAAGCCTCCTGTTAGGCCATCATCTACACGACATAGCCCTGAATTTTCCAATGCGCAGCTCTTTGCAAAAGAGAGATATTGGCAAGGAAAAGCTGTCTTGTACCTTTGCATTTTTCTCCCAAACGAAGGTCACTAGAAAGAAAATTTTAAAGCCTCCTGTTAGGCCATCATCTACACGACATAGCCCTGAATTTTCCAATGCGCAGCTCTTTGCAAAAGAGAGATATTGGCAAGGAAAAGCTGTCTTGTACCATTGCATTTTTCTCCCAAACGAAGGACACTAGAAAGAAAATTTTAAAGCCTCCTGTTAGGCCATCATCTACACGACATAGCCCTGAATTTTCCAATGCGCAGCTCTTTGCAAAAGAGAGATATTGGCAAGGAAAAGCTGTCTTGTACCATTGCATTTTTCTCCCAAACGAAGGACACTAGAAAGAACATTTTAAAGCCTCCTGTTAGGCCATCATCTACACGACATAGCCCTGATTTTCCAATGCGCAGCTCTTTGCAAAAGAGATATATTGGCAAGGAAAAGCTGTCTTGTACCATTGCATTTTTCTCCCAAACGAAGGACACTAGAAAGAACATTTTAAAGCCTCCTGTTAGGCCATCATCTACACGACATAGCCCTGAATTTTCCAATGCGCAGCTCTTTGCAATAGAGAGATATTGGCAAGGAAAAGCTGTCTTGTACCATTGCATTTTTCTCCCAAACGAAGGACACTAGAAAGAAAATTTTAAAGCCTCCTGTTAGGCCATCATCTACACGACATAGCCCTGAATTTTCCAATGCGTAGCTCTTTGCAAAAGAGAGATATTTGCAAGGAAAAGCTGTCTTGTACCTTTGCATTTTTCTCCCAAACGAAGGACACTAGAAAGAAAATTTTAAAGCCTCCTGTTAGGCCATCATCTACACGACATAGCCCTGAATTTTCCAATGCGCAGCTCTTTGCAAAAGAGAGATATTGGCAAGGAAAAGCTGTCTTGTACCTTTGCATTTTTCTCCCAAACGAAGGACACTAGAAAGAAAATTTTAAAGCCTCCTGTTAGGCCATCATCTACACGACATAGCCCTGAATTTTCCAATGCGCAGCTCTTTGCAAAAGAGAGATATTGGCAAGGAAAAGCTGTCTTGTACCTTTGCATTTTTCTCCCAAACGAAGGACACTAGAAAGAAAATTTTAAAGCCTCCTGTTAGGCCATCATCTACACGACATAGCCCTGAATTTTCCAATGCGCAGCTCTTTGCAAAAGAGAGATATTGGCAAGGAAAAGCTGTCTTGTACCATTGCATTTTTCTCCCAAACGAAGGACACTAGAAAGAAAATTTTAAAGCCTCCTGTTAGGCCATCATCTACACGACATAGCCCTGAATTTTCCAATGCGTAGCTCTTTGCAAAAGAGAGATATTGGCAAGGAAAAGCTGTCTTGTACCTTTGCATTTTTCTACCAAACGAAGGACACTAGAAAGAAAATTTTAAAGCCTCCTGTTAGGCCATCATCTACACGACATAGCCCTGAATTTTCCAATGCGCAGCTCTTTGCAAAAGAGAGATATTGGCAAGGAAAAGCTGTCTTGTACCTTTGCATTTTTCTCCCAAACGAAGGTCACTAGAAAGAAAATTT